>NC_081552.1:59137811-59399157 GCF_963082655.1 Stomoxys calcitrans
TATATGGCAGTTATATCCAAATCTGAACCGATCTGAGCCAAAATTCCAAAAACATATAGAGGGCCCTAGCACAACTCACTGTCCCAAATTTTGGCAAAATCTGACAATAAATGCGCCTCTTAAGGGTCCAAAACCTTAAATCGAGATATCGGTCTATATGGCAGCTATATCCAAATCTGGACCGATCTGGGCCAAATTGAAGTATGATGTCGAAGGTCCTAACACAACCCAATGTCCTAAATTTCGGCAAAATCGGATGATTAATGTGGCTTTTATGGGCCAAAGGCCCTAAATCGGCGGATCGGTCTATATGGGGGCTATATAAAGATATAGTACGATACAGCCCATCTTGGAAATTAACCAGCTTGTGGACAAAACAAGAATCTGTGCAAAGCTTCAGCTCAATATCTCTATTTTTAATGACTGTAGCGTGATTTCAACAGACAGACGGACAAACGGACGGACATGGCTAGATCGTCTTAGATTTTTACGACGATCAAGAATAAATATACTTTATAGGGTCGGAAATGGATATTTCGATGTATTGCAAACGAAATGGCTAAATGAATATACCCCCATCCAGCGGAGGTGGGTATAACAAAGCTTTTATGAGCTTCAGACCGTTTATCGGGAGATTGGTCCATATGGCAGCTATATCTAAATATAGTCCGATTTGATCCATAATAATAAAGGTAATAAATAAAGCTTTTAGGGGCTTCAGACCCCTATGGCAGCTATATAAAAATATATAGTCCGATCTGAACCATATTTGGGTCAGATTTCGGGAAGCCTTAAATAACTCATTGTTATACCCTCCACCATAAGATGGGGGGTATACTAATTTCGTCATTCTGTTTGTAACTACTCGAAATATTCGACTGAGACCCCATAAAGTATATATATTCTTGATCGTCGTGACATTTTATGTCGATCTAGCCATGTCCGTCCGTCTGTCCATTCGTCTGTCCGTCGAAAGCACGCTAACTTCCGAAGGAGTTAAGCTAACCGCTTGAAATTTTGCACAAGTACTTCTTATTAGTGTAGGTCGGTTGGTATTGTAAATGGGCCATATCGGTCCATGTTTTGATATAGCTGCCATATAAACCGATCTAGGGTTTTGACTTCTTGAGCCTCTAGCGTGCGCAATTCTTAACCGATCAGAATGAAAATTTGCACGACGTGTTTTGTTATGACATCCAACAACTGTGCCAAGTATATTTCAAATCGGTCCATAACCTGATATAGCTGCCATATAAACCGATCTTGGGTCTTGACTTCTTGAGCCTCTAGCGTGCGCAATTCTTATCCGATCAGAATGAAATTTTGCACGACGTGTTTTGTTATTATATCCAACAATTGTGCCAAGTATGGTTCCAATCGGTCCATAACCTGATATAGCTGCCATATAAACCGATCTTGGGTCTTGACTTCTTGAGCCTCTAGAGTGCGCAATTCTTATCCGATTGAAATGAAATATTGCACGACGTGTTTTGTTATGATACCCAACAACTGTGCCAAGTATGGTTTAAATCGGTCCATAACCTGATATAGCTGCCATATAAACCGATCTTGGGTCTTGACTTCTTGAGCCTCTAGAGGGCACAATTCTTATCCGATTTGAATGAACGAAGTATTTCGTTATTATATCCAACAATTGTGCCAAGTATGGTTCCAATCGGTCCATAACCTGATATAGCTGCCATATGAACCGATCTTGGATCTTGACTTCTTGACCACTAGAGGTAGCATTTATTATCCGATATGCCTGAAATTTTGTACGACGGATCCTCTTATGACCATCAACAAACGTGTTTATTATGGTCTGAATCGGTCTATAGCCCGATACAGATCCCATATAAATCGTTCTCTCTATTTTACTTCGTGAGCCCCAATGGGCGCAATTCTTATACGAATTGGCTGAAATTTTACACAGGTCTCCAACATATAATTTAATTGTGGTCCGAACCGGACCAAATCTTGATATCGTTTTAATATCAGAGCAACTCTTTTCTTATATCCTTTTTTGCCTAAGAAGAGATGCCGGGAAAACAACTCGACAAATGCGATCCATGGTGGAGGGTATATAAGATTCGGCCCGGCCGAACTTAGCACGCTTTTTCTTGTTTCAAATTTCAGCGAAATCGGAAAAAATAAAGCTTTAAAGCCTTATCGGCAGATCGGTCTATATAGCAGCTATATCTAAATATGGTCCGATTTGGCCCGTTCAAGAACTTAACCAGCGAGCATCAAAGAGACTTATCTGTGCCAAATTTCAGCTCAATATCTCAATTTTTGAAGTCTGTAGAGTGATTACAACAGTCGTACGCTCAGACACACGGACATCGTTAAATCGTCTTAGAATTTTACGACGATCCGAAATGTATATACTTTGTAGTGTCGGAAATTGATATTTCGATGTGTGCAAATGGAATGACTAAATTAATATACCACCTATCCTACGGTGGTGGGTATAAAAAGGTAACCTAGTGAATGCAAAGAAGTTTAATTGATAAGAAAATTATATTTCATATGGTTTAAAAGAAGGCAGAGTGGAACGGACCGGGTTCAGCTAGTTTTACATAAAATAGGTTCTTTTAAATGATCGTAGGCGCAGATCAAAATTTTGAATTTTGCCAACTGTTTCCTAGTTCCGCTCTATAGTGCGATGGATGGCATACGTAAATATTTTCACGGACCAGACCAACCTAAGTCAAACTTTTTTTAGTAGTCTGCATTTAGCCAAAAAGATGCTGAGCGTTTGATGCATAGAGGTAAGCTTATGAAAGTTTTGTCCGTCCTTACATAATTGCGTATTTAAATTGCTTTAGATGTGACTTTTCCCAACAACCATTTTTCCTTTCATTGACCTCCCTTCAGTACAATCAAAATTCTGTGCAAATATATCCCATTTCGCTATACAGATTTGTAAATATCAACAATAAATGTTTAAATTATTAATACACACTAACAATAGACACACACCCACAATAGAGTCATCGAGAACCATTAAAAGTGATTAAAACCCAAACCAATTCGTTGCACATGGGTCTTTTGTTTGATTTCTGATTAATTTGTTCACTGTTCGAATGGAGTTCATTCGTTATGTTCAGCAAACAATTGTATATGTGTGTGTGTATAGCAGTGTGTAATAATTGGTGTTATTGTTGTTTTCATACCAAATAAATATTCAATAATTAGTAAATGAATTGTTAATGTGCCACAGTTAATTATTGTCGATAAAGTAATGAATGGTGGGATAGAGAGTGAGAAGTGGGCATGGGTGAAAACTCACGCACTGAAATGTGTTGAAGGGTATAAAATCAAAACGAAACGGAAACTCAAGTCAATGCGAAGGCCATTAGCACAGGATATTACCATTTAATTGTGTTTTCCAATGGCAAGAAAAGTTTTTGGGGATCAATCATTTGTTGATGAAAGCCAATAAGTGGGGACATGTACTCGATTTAACGCCTGAAGCCTTTGCAATACCCCCCTCCCCCCATCAAGTGTTGTAAAACAAATATTTGAGGAAATTAATGATATAATTGTATTAAACTATTTGCATAAATTAAAAGTGCAATGTTTAATGGTACCATTACGCAATTATAATTTTTTTTCATTTTGAAATGGCAATTACATAATTGGAAAATTCGCAACCATTTAATTTTATGATGCAAATCTTCATATTAGCAATTTTAATTTTGTTGAGGAAACAAACAATTTCCTCCACCCTTGTGCAAATTCCAAAGTTTAAATATGTACAAATAAATTTGAGGAGATTCAAAGTATATCCTACACATATATGGCCTTCCAATGTGACACTTGCCAGTACAGGTGGGTTGGTAACGGATTGGGAGATAGCAGAACCACTTGGATAATAAATTTGTAAAAATTTTTCTTGTAAAACAAAATTCTAATTAAATTTGCTTAAAGGACAACTTTTCAACATGAGTTCTGCAAACAGTGTCCTTAATTGAATTTAGTTAACCTTTAACTGGTGAGGTGGAATTTTTTTGAGTAATTTGTGGCGCGTAGATAAATTGTACATCCTGTTTTACAAATGACAATTTTTAGGAAAAATATTTATTTTAAAACATTATTGGATCAGTTGATTGGATTACATTATATAGAACTGGCTGAACAGGGCCCGCTCCGCTGCGCAGTCTTTTACTTTATATAGAACAAAATTATCCTTTGCATTTTTATTTTCGACAATTAAAGAGCTTTTAGTGAAATACCATGCTACGAAAATAATATATGCATATCGCAAAAGCATAACAATATAAATGCCTTTATCTGAATCCCATATGATTTTTACTGGTCTATGAATTCGCTCGCATTGTTTAGGGTCATTAACGTTTGGGTGTTAGATATACTCCATTATTAGTAGTGAGTTATAATCAATGTTTCTATAGTCTTTGGGTTTCTGCCATCCCGATCGGATCTTAAAAACCTGTAACCATCTACAGATACCAGTCTATTCCCATAATGTGGTTGAAACCATGTCTCAGAGACCGCAATAACGTCAACACCGGATTTCTCAAATATATAGCGAAACTCATCAATTTTGTTCTTAAGGCTCTGAGCATTTATATGCACAATTTTCAGTCCTGGCTTCTGTCGCGCTAGAACCCTGACCATCAGGTGTATATTGTCTCTAGAATTTTCCCTTTCATTACGAGGGAACAACATATTGAGAAACATAGATGTAATTGTAGACAGTACAAATTTTTGATTTTAAATTTATGTATGAAAAGGCAACGTTATTTAGTTTGAAAGATAAATAAAAATAAATAAATAATAGTTTAAAAGGGTTTAATTTCATGAAAAATTTAATTTAAAAGATTCTCATCATTATTGTTTTAGCAAGTATCTGCGTTATGTTGTTCTCTGCTAGTTTCAGCAGAGCGAAAAAGAGTATCCAGCATATTGATGTGTTCAATGCAAATTGGGTTATCATTAACAAAGTGTTTGATATAGACCAATCCGCGATAAGTGTACGCCGAATGTACTTGATTTTGTTTCCTCAATCGAACTGCAGCTTGAAGGATCTGATAGTTGGAATGTGTAAGGTTTTCTTTAATATAAAAATTGGTTTCCGTTTGAAACCCTAATATTGATAAGGATAGGTTTGATTTGGTGTTCCTTCTGAATTCGCTTAAGGTTTTTAAGAAATAGTTTTTGTCGTATGGGGAATAATTCTGGTGCTTATTGTTTTTGTTTTGCAGTCGGTATATGGATTTAACAACTCGTGTAGGAATGTTTATAGTTTGACATATATTTTCAAAATAGAGTGGAAGATTTTCGCCTTCAGTGTACGGAATTCCATTAAGTCTAATATCACATGCAACCAGAGAATTAGCTTGTTTTAGTGCTTTTATTTTTAAGTCTTTTATCTCGGTTTTGAGGTTGGAAATTTCACACATAGCTGTCCCTAAATATGATACTCTTTCAATTACATTGTTTAAGTCCACTCTCATTTCGGTTATTTTCTTATTAATTTCTGTTAATATTCTGTCCTCACTTTCTTTAATCATTGCTTATAATTGAATGAGGCGTTCTCAAATATTTGGCCCCAAAATTTGTACTCTTGTAATGTACATGATCAAAAATTGTCGAAGATGTTATTTTGAAGTCTTCAGATGCATTCTGGAACTTGGATCAAGAAATGACTGCAGAAGCTTTTGAAATCTAGCTACAGCCGGTTGGGGGTACGCGTCCTTCTATACCAAGCCATGTTTGCATTACGAATAATTATTTTAATAGACTCCCTATTTAACAAAACAATCTTAAATGGACCAACAGCAAAAACTTTACAAATTCCCCACATAACAAACCCAAAATTTTAAATCTACTGGCATTAGCCATAAGCCTCATAAAGTGGTATGTCATCTTTCCGATGATATTCAGAGATACTGCCGCACTATGTCCTAACCTATGCCCTATGAGCAAGCAAATATTGGGATGGACCCCTAATGTGAATACCTTCAAATCTTATACCTCACGCCATTCCCCGTGAAACGCCTAAAATTAATACCCTAGAAATTCATTTCTGATTTAGATTCAAATTCACAAAATTTTTATTCATACGGAAAATCGACATAATATATAAATTCTAATTATCAAAAAATAAATGCTAATAAAAAATTTATAACTCTACAAACATCATAAATCAAAACTCCGGTACATGTTTAGTAGCCCTTAAAGGGTTACTTTTAAAGCAAAAATAACAAGAAAAAAAGAACAATATAAATCCGAATATCTCTTGTAATTTGCAAAAAAAAAAAAAAAAAAGAAATAATAGTAGTGTGTTCCATTCATGTCATCGGAATTCATTTAATAAAGGCGAAAAAAACAACAAATCAAATGTGATGAGCACTGACTTATCTTACCCTAAATCGGGCATATTTACCGACCATGGCAATATGGGACTCAAATGAAAGGTATTTGCGAGTAGAATACAAATCTAATATCCAAATGTGGAACCAAATTTCTGGGGGTCCACCCCTTCCCCAAAACACCCCCAAATAGGACTTATTTACTGACCATATGAATATGGGACTTAAATAAAAGGTATTCAAGTGTAGAATTCGAATCTGATATCCAAATAAGTGTTTGTGGGGGCAGCCTCTCCCAAAAACATCCACCAAGGGGACAAATTTACGATTATACATAGCAATACGGGGCTCAAATGAAAGGTCTTTGGGAGTAATGCCCGATTCTGATATCAATATTCGGGAAAAGTGTCTATGGGACCAACCCAACCCCACAACACCACCCAAAAAGGAATTAGTTGCTGAACATTGCAATATGAGGCTCAATAAGAGGTATTTTGGAGTAGAACACGAATCTGATATACATTTTCAAAGTCACTGAACGACCGCCCCATCCCCCAAAACACCCTCCAAGCCGGTCATGTTTGCCGACTATGGAAATATGGGGCTCAAATTAAAGGTATTTGGGAGTAGACCACTTATCTGATATCAAGATTAGGGACCAACTGTCTAGGGAACGTTCCACCACCATAACTACCCCCAAATAGGACGCATTTGCTCACCAAGACAATTTGGGTCTTAAAGAGAGTGGAACTTAAAAATTCATAATTTTAGGGCCAATACCCCAAACCGGACATATTTGCTGACTTTTGCAATAAGGAGTTTAAATGAAATTAGAAAACGAATTTGATATCCAATTTTGAGGCCAATCGCTTCAAATAAATGATATATAGTTATATGAGAATAGAGCACGTTGCTGATATATTCCGGACTTAGTGTTTGGGGAACCACCCCAATCCCCAAAATACCCCTAAATCGGGCATATTTACCGACCATGTCAATAAATAAAAGGTATTGGGGGGTAGAGCAAGAATTTATACCCACTTTCGGAACCAATTTTCTGGGGGTCTACCCCTTTCCCAAAATTCCCCACAAACAACAATTTTTTACTGACCATCGCAATATGGGGCTCAAATAAAGGTATTTGGGAGTAGAATACGAATTTGATATCCAAATGTCGGACCATGTATTTAGGGTGCCTCATCGTGTAAACTTCCCTAAACCAATGGCAATATGTGGTTTAAATAAATAGTATTTGAAAGAAGAGCAAGGGGACAGACAACCTCACTCCAGAAAACACCCCTAAATTAGATATCATGAGAATATCGGCCTGAAATAAAGTTTTTTAAGAATAGAGTACACCTAACAACCTAACTTAAATTCGTAGACCAATAAAGATCATATGGGAATCAGATAAATGCACGCTTATATTGTTAAACTGTTAGTCAAGCGATATACTATTTTTGTAGCATGGTATTTCACTCAAAGCTCTTTAATTGTCGAAAATAAATATTCCAAGGAAAGTTTTGTTCCATATAAAGTAAAAGAAGGCGCAGCGGAGCAGGCCCGGGTCAGCTAGTGTTTCAAAAAAGCAAATTTTACCAACATGCTCTGCTTATGGTGAAGGTCTCCCACACAAACGGGCTGTTGTTTTTGTTGCTGCTATATTTGCCTTTACATCTTTCATCTAACGTGAGAAATTAAAAAGGGTTTCTTGCAAAGATTTTTATGTCCTGCAACATAATTTGTACAGATTGTTTGCTATACAAAAATTTTTGTTCAAAATTTTATTTAGTGGGATGTATACTTTTAGAAATTATTTAAACATTCTCGTAACGTTTTACCGAAAATCGTTGTATAGCAAACAATCATGTTAGCAAACAATACAGCAATATAGCAAACAATATGTAGTTACATTAAATGGTAGATATTCTATTTGTGCAAAAATGGGAGGTTATCCCAATATTCATTATAACCAAAACAAGTAAAAGCGTGCTAAGTTCGGCCGGGCCGACTCTTATATAACCTGTACCATAGGTCGCATTTGTCGAGTTATTTTCCCGGCATCTCTTCTTAGGCAAAAAAGGATATAAGAAAAGATTTGCTTTGCTATTAGAGCGATATCAAGATATGGTCCGGTTTGGACCACAATTAAATTATATGTTGGAGACCTGTGTAAAATGTCGGTGAATTCGAATAAGAATTGTGCCCTTTGGGGGCTTAAGAAGTAAAATAGAGAGATCGATTTATATGGGAGCTGTATCAGGCTATAGACAGATTCAGATCATAATAAACACGTATTTTGTTGGTCAAGAGAGGATCCGTCGTACAAAATTTCAGGCAAATCGGATAATAATTGCGACCTCTAGAGGCTCAAGAAGTCAAGATGCCAGATCGGTTTATATGGCAGCTATATCAGGTTATTAACCGATTTAAACCTTATTTGACACAGTTCTTGAAAGTAAAAATAAAATACGTTATGCAAAATTTCAGCCAAATCGGATAGGAATTGCGCCCTCTAGAAGCTCAAGAAATCAAGTCCTCAGATCTGTTTATATGACAGCTATATCAGGTTATTAACCGATTTGACCCATATTTGGCACGGATGTTGGATATCATAACAAAATACTTCGTGCAAAATTTGATTCAAATCGGATAAGAATTGCGCCCTCTAAAGACTCATGAAGTCAAGACCCAAGATCGGTTTATATGACAGCTATATCAGGTTATGATCCGATTTTAACCAAACTTGGCACAATTGTTGGATATCATAACAAAATACTTCGTGCAAAAATTAATTCAAATCGGATAAGAATTGCGCCCTCTAGAGGCTCAAGAAGTCAAGACCCAAGATCGGTTTATATGACAGCTATATCAGGTTATGAACCGATTTGAACCATACGTGGCACAGTTGTTGGATATCATAACAAAACACGTCGTGCAAAATTTCATTCCAATCGGATAAGAATTGCGCACTCTAGAGGCTCAAGAAGTCAAGACCCGATATGGCCGATATGGCCTATTTACAATACCAACCGACGTACACCAATAAAAAGTTTTTGGGCAAAATTTCAAGCGGCTAGCTTTACTTCTTCGGAAGTTAGCGTGCTTTCGACAGACAGACGGACAGACGGACGGACGGACAGACGGACGGACATGACTAGATCGACATAAAATGTCGCGACGATCAAGAATATATATACTTTATGGGGTCGCAGACGAATATTTCGAGTAGTTACAAACAGAATGACTAAATTAGTATACCCCCCATCCTATGGTGGAGGGTATAAAAAGAAATAACAGGCGATGGGTATGATTATCTTCAAATAATGATGGTAAGTACACATTAGATGAAAGATGTACAGGCAAAATTAGCCCATTGAAGAAAAGATTTAAAAACCAAACAATGGGTGAAATTATATGCAGATGGTGGACCAAGTGTTGGCCAAACGGAAATTATTGATTCTGCTTTCCAACAGTTGATAGTCTGGTCTTCTCAATACTCAAATAATAAAAGATTAAATGAGCGGCAAAAGTGATCACCCAATTAGGGCTGGGACTGCTTTGTGCGAGGTTTGAGGTTTAGTACCATTCCTTTACCAGAAAACACCCCACAGCAGTAGTATGTCGTAATTATGATGTTAGAGATGAGATGACGAATGGTCGAATGGTCCGGACTATCCACCAAAGCATACAGGAACTCAAAATAGAGGTGATATTCGAAAAGGTATCGTGTTTACTCTATGGGTAGACACAGAAGTGTTCCCGAGGATAAAAGTTCACCCAGGGATGCGGACCACCCTAGACTCCGCCAGAATTTCTTCTAGCATATAACAGAAAATGTGTTTACAAGCCATAACTTCACGTTCGTGTTAAACAATCACGTCTATAATCTGAAAAGCCCTTCCAGTAATTTGTAAGTCGTTTTTTAAGAAATTTAAACTTTTTAATAGTGCACAAGCCTCCGAACACGAGAAAACCACTCGACCCCTTTGGGCGAGGTTTTGATTTTATTCAGAAAATTTTCCGCACTTGCATTATCTGGCACAAATTATGGAAATATCACCAATTTATTCCAAACTACCGTAATAAAATTTAATCAGCACTTAATAAATGTTCACTTCTGACAACGATGGGCTTTATACTTTTGGATATAAATTCGAAGAAAATGTTCCAACTATTCGTCTCAGGTTGGCAGAACAAGGAAGAATATTAATTTGGGTGCGAGTCTGAAAACCTCGATTTGCAAAAAGAAATATAAGTGAACAATAGAGAACGGCGATGCTACAAGACCATTGGCGTTACCAACATCTGCCCCCTACACATCAAAGACTTAAAGTCTTTCCAAAGATAAAAAAAAACCGACAAAGTTGATCCTGAGAGTGAAGGGGATATAAAATAAACTTCGTATGATATTCCGGAATAAAAAATTTAATTTTGAATCTTATTCTATGATGTTTCAATTGACAATTGACATCTTTAAACAAGAAATAAAATTGAGTTAGTCATTTTAACAACTAAATCCGCGACCAAGGTAATTTGTGAAATTCAAGTGGATAGGCAAGCAAGGGACCCGCTATACTGGAAATATGAAGTGTGATCAAAACAAAACAAAACCACATCAAGACTTAATCAAAGAGTGTGAACTTTAAAATGGACTGAAATTTCTAAATTTAAGGAAGAGGCAGTTAAATTCATACCAGGAAATACTTAAATCATTGAAATAACAAAATTTTGGTAAATAAAGTCGAATTTTTGCAAAGAATTGTCAATAAATGAAAGTTATATCGGGTTTTCCTTGAACTTTGGGAGAGGTGGAAATTTCAGTGAAGCCGGCCACTACACTCTTTGGGGGTATTTTGGGAAATGGGCGGTGCCACAAACACATGGTCCCACATTTGATATCAGGTTCGTATTCTACTCCCAAATACCTTTATTTGAGCCCGATTTTGCGATAGTCAGTAAATAATTGTTGTTTGTGGGGTGTTTAGGGAAGGGGTAGACCCCCAATACCTTTTATTTGAGCCCCACATTGACGTGGTTGGTAAATATGCCCAAATATGCCCGATTTAGGGAGTGGGATGGTCCCCAAAACACTTAGCCCTGAAAATATATCAGCATCGTGCTCTACTCTCAAATATCATTTATTTGAACCGCCCCATTTTGGGTAATGGGGCGGCCGTTCTGTGACTTGGCTCTGAAAATATATATAAGATTCTTGTTCTACTTTAAAATACTTCTTGTTGCAGCCCCATTTTGGAATGGTCAGAAAATACGTCCTATATATGTAGTGTTATGAGTGGCCCAATACACATTTTTTTCCCGAATATTGATATCAGATTCGTTCTTTACTCATAAAGACCTTTCATTTGAGCCCCATATTGCTATTGTAGTAAACTTGTCCTCTTTGGGGGTTGTTTTTGGAAGGGACGGCCCCCAATACACTTGGTTCCTTATATGGATATCAGATTCGTATTCTACACTTAAATACCTTTAATTT
The DNA here is from genome assembly GCF_963082655.1 of Stomoxys calcitrans. NCBI lineage: Eukaryota > Metazoa > Arthropoda > Insecta > Diptera > Muscidae > Stomoxys > Stomoxys calcitrans. Next base: position 59,149,647 of record NC_081552.1, read on the forward strand.
GAGCCCCATATTGCCATGATCAGTAAATAAGTCCTGTTGGTGGGTGTTTTGCGGAGGGGTGGACCCTCAAAATCTTGGTCCCACATTTGGATACCAAATTCGTACTTTTCTCGCAAATACCTCTTATTTGAGTCCAATATTGCCAAGGTCGGTAAATATGTCCGATATAGGAGAGTTTTGGGGGTTGGGGTGGTCCGCCAAACACTTAGTCCGCCAATTGGACTGCAGATACGTTTTATGCACTTAAATACCTTTGGTTGGAGACCTGTGTAATATGTCAGCCAATTTGAATAAGGATTGCGCCCTTTGGGTGCTCAAGAAGAAAAATAGAGAGATCGATTTATATGGGAGTTGTATCAGGCTATTGACCGATTCACACCATAATAAACACGTATATTGATGGTCATGACATGGATCCGTCGTACAAAATTTCAGGCAAACCGGATGATAATTGCGACCTCTAGAGGCTCAAGAAGTCAAGATCCCAGATCTGTTTATATGACAGATATATCAGGTTATGAACCAATTTGAACCTTATTTGACACAGTTGTTGAAAGGAAGAATAAAATACGTCATGCAAAATTTCAGTCAAATCGAAAAGGAATTGCGCCCTCTAGAAGCTCAAGAAGTCAAGTCCCCAGATTTGTTTATATGACAGCTATATCAGGTTTTGAACCGATTTGAACCATACGTGGCACAGTTGTTGGATATCATAACAAAACACGTCGTGCAAAATTTCATTCCAATTGGATAAGAATTGCGCACTCTAGAGGCTCAAGACGTCAAGACCCAAGATTGGTTTACATGGCAGCTATATCAGGTTATGGACCGATTTGAACCATACTTGGCACAGTAGTTGGATATCGTAACAAAATACTTCGTGCAAAAATTCATACAAATCGGATAAGAATTGCGTCCTCTAGAGGCTCAAGACGTCAAGACCCAAGATCGGTTTATATGGTAACTATATCAAAACATGGACCGATATGGCCCATTTACAAAACCAACTGACAACGGACGGACAGACGGACGGACAGACGGACGAACATGGCTAGATCGACACAAAATGTCGCGATGATCAAGAATATATATACTTTATGGGGTCTCAGACGAATATTTCGAGTAGTTACAAACAGAATGACGAAATTAGTATACTCCCCATATTATGGTGGAGGGTATGAAAACAAAAAAGCATACAAACAAACAAACAAAGAAACAAACAAGTAAAAGCGTGCTAAGTTCGGCCGGGCCGAATCTTATATACCCTCCACCATGGATCGCATTTGTCGAGTTCTTTTCCCGGCATCTCTTCTTAGGCAAAAAATGATATAAGAAAAGAGTTGCTCTGCTATTAAAACGATATCAAGATATGGTCCGGTTCGGACCACAATTAAATTATATGTTGGAGACCTGTGTAAAATGTCAGCCAATTCGTATAAGAATTGCGCCCATTGGGGCTCACGAAGTAAAATAGAGAGAACGATTTATATGGGATCTGTATCGGGCTATAGACCGATTCAGACCATAATAAACACGTTTGTTGATGGTCATGAGAGGATCCGTCGTACAAAATTTCAGGCATATCGGATAATAATTGCGACCTCTAGTGGTCAAGAAGTCAAGATCCAAGATCGGTTTATATGGCAGCTATATCAGGTTATGAACCGATTTGAACCTTATTTGACACAGTTGTTGAAAGTAAAAATAAAATACGTCATGCAAAATTTCAGCCAAATCGGATAGGAATTGCGCCCTCTAGAAGCTCAAGAAGTCAAGACCCAAGATCGGTTTATATGGCAGCTATATCAGGTTATGAACCGATTTAAACCATACTTGGCACAGTTGTTGGATATCATAGCAAAATACTATGTGCCAAAATTCATTCCAATCGGATAAGAATTGTGCCCTCTAGAGGCTCAAGAAGTCAAGACCCAAGATCGGTTTATATGGCAGCTATATCAGGTTATGGACCGATTTGAACTATACTTGGCACCGTTGTTGGATATCATAACAAAACACGACGTGCAAAATTTCATTCTGGTCGGATAAGAATTGCGCACTCTAGAGGCTCAAGAAGTCAAGACCCAAGATCGGTTTATATGGCAGCTATATCAGGTTATGGACCGATTTGAACCATACTTGGCACAGTTGTTGGATATCATAACAAAACACGTCGTGCAAAATTTCATTCTGGTCGGATAAGAATTGCGCCTTCTAGAGGCTCAAGAAGTCAAGACCCAAGATCGGTTTATATGGCAGCTATATCGAAACATGAACCGATATGGCCCATTTACAATATCAACCGACCTACACTAATAAGAAGTATTTGTGCAAAATTTCAAGCGGCTAGCTTTACTCCTTCGGAAGTTAGCGTGCTTTCGACAGACAGACGGACGGACGGACGGACGGACGGACGGACAGACGGACGGACATGGCTAGATCGACATAAAATGTCGCGACGATCAAGAATATATATTTTTTTTTTTTTTCAATTTCAATTTGAATTTTATTGAGTAACAAATTGTTTCCATACATAACAAATAATCCCCGCAAAGCCGTGGCTTGTATGCAGGTTTTATAAAAGACAATGTATAAAAAAATTAATTAACAAATTTGATTCTTAGTTCATATTTTACAATATTATTTAAATTTTTCGCTTCATTGCGAGTTTAAGAAAAATTGTTTAATATTTTTTCTTCTCTTAATTTTGTTTTGTAAGCTAAAAATTTCCATTGGCAAGGCGTTTAAAATGCTGGGTAATTGTACTTCAATCGAGTTCTTGCCATATTTGTTATTGAATCTTGGCGTTTTAAATCTTCCTTCAGCTCTTCTTCTCGTATTATGGGAGTGACTGATAGGCTCCAAAAAATTTGCGTCTTCGAATTCCTTGATTATTGTTGTTTTATAAATGTTCTTGATGGTCATTATATTTTGAATTTTCATGAACTCCTTTATTGTCTCTTCGGGTGTATTATAATTGATCTGATTTTGTCGGACGGAAGTGTATCTTTGGGTGAGAGTGGAGGCGTATTGTAAGTGATTGCGGGGTGAATTGGCTGATTTATTTTTCATTAATATTTTAATTAGCCTATCTTGAGACTTTTGTAGTGTATTGCAATGAGAAGAGTTTCCATATGCTGTAATGCCGTGACGTATGTAGGATTCCGCTAATGAGTAGTACGCCTGTTTGGTTACGTGTATTGGCGCACCATTATTTAGATGATAAAGCACATAGGAGACTTTTCTTAACTTTTTATTCAGGTTCAGAATATGTTCCTTCCAGTTAAAATTATGGTCAACCATAACTCCAAGGTATTTATATGTACCAACTACCTCGATTATTTTATCGCATGTATCATTTGCAAGTGTTGTAGATAGTTGTTTCTTATGCAGGCAGTCATTGTTATGAAACTTTATGTTTATGTCACACGTTGGAATGTGAGGCTGTTTAATATGCATTAGCTTGGTTTTGTTCGCATTGATGATTAATCCATTGTCATGGCACCATTTTGTTATGTTGTAAAGCTCATTTTGCATATTCTCTACTGCTCTCTCCAAATCATTGTGCGCAACAATTATAGCCGTATCATCAGCATAGGCAAATATTTTGCTGCAGTTGGCTTGTCTAATCATTTCGTTTGCATATATTAGGTATAGTATGGGCCCGAGTTTTGATCCTTGAGGAACTCCATAATGCAAATCCTTCTCCTGGCTCAGATGTTCATCAATTTTGACTCTGTATTTTCTGCAGTGCAAGTAGTTTTTGATCCATTCAAGGCAGTTTCCTCGTATGCCAACTCTTTCCAGTACATCAAGAAGTTTTGCATGTGATAAGGTGTCGAACGCTTTGCTAAAGTCAACAAATAGTACGAGGCAATGCATTTTTGTATCTAGACATTTATTTATATATGATGAAAAGTGACCCAGTAGTTGGTTAATATTTCGTCCTTTTTGGAAACCATATTGCTGCTTGCTTATAATCTTATATCTGCACAAAAAATCGTTCATCCTTCGTACAACAATTTCTTCCAGTACCTTTTCGATCACTGGTAGAATAGATATTGGTCGATAATTGTTATAGTCAGTTTTATTTCCATTTTTATATATAGGCCTTACAAGTGCAGTTTTAAACATATTGGGAATTACGTTTTCATTTAAACTGGAGTTTACAATGTTGGTTATTATTGGTGCAAATATTTCTGCATTTTTTCTAATATCCACCGGTCGAATCCCATCAAAGCCGGCTCCTTTATTGGAATTAATGTTTTTAATTATATTTAAAATTTCAGTTTCATTGGTTTGTTCCATAAAAATTGTATTTTGGGCTCTTATTACTTGAGAAAAGTTTGTTTTTATATCACAGTCATGAAGAATATTTTGGACATTTGCTTTAAATTGTATAGCGAATTCTTCGGTAACTATTTTTAGGTCTATATTTTTGAAGTTTCTCTTTATGACTTCATCCACATTGTGAGTTTTTTTCCCGATAATTTCATTTATTAATGACCAGGTACCACGCATGTTTTTTCTATTTTTTATGAATTCCTTCATCCTGTATTCATTTTTGGCATTGTTTATCATTTGGTTAAGTTTGTTGTTGAATGATTTATATTCTCTTTCTTTTTCTAAATTGTTTCTGTTTTTTCTATGCCGTTGATAAAGTTTGTCTTTCATATCGCAACATTTCAAAATTTGGTCACTCAGCCATGGATAATTGTTTCTTTTTTTGATTTTTTTTGACATTTGGGTCGAGTTTGAATATATTTCTTTGAATTTGAGATACATACTTTCAAATTTTGCGTTGCAGCTTTCATTTTGATTAATTATATTCCTCCAATCTGTTTTTTTTATAAGATCATTTACTTTTTTAGAATTAACTGAAAAAAATTTAGATGGCTCCTTGCTAATGCTTGCATTTCCCTTCGCTGTGCATTCGCTGCTTATAAATTGGTTGTTGTCGACTCCCATACATCCGAATAGGGAGTAGTGATCCGAAATAGTAGTGAGTATAACCGATGCGCTAGCTGATGGTATGGATTTGGTTTTACGTATAAATAGGTGGTCAATGCACGTACCTTTATTTTTGTTTACCTCTTCTCTTGTTATGTTGGTAACCATGCATTCTAAACCATAAGCGGACATCATATCCAAGTAAGATCTAGTGGTTTTGTTTATTTCTGCGGCTATATTAATATTCATATCACCAATTATTATTAAGGCCTGATTTTTATGAATTTCTTTAATACTATGTTCCAACTCATCTATAAACAATCTTGTGTTTTTACTTGGAGGGCGATAGATAGATAGAATAGATAGTTCTTTATTGCCAATCGATATGTCTAGTCGAATTGATTCATAATATTGGGTAGTAAGATTCATTGTGATGTACTTTAAGTTTCGTTTCACATATATGGCTATACCACCGCCAATACCCTCTCTGTTAAGAAAGGTGCCATTGAAATCATTAATATTAAAAAAGTCATTTTCATCATCTGCAATATTTGTTTCGACGAGTATAATTAATTCAATTGAATCGATGATTTTATTTATGTTGGCCAAGAAGGTTGAGAAGTTTTTTCTTAACGATCTAATGTTCATATAAATAAATGAAAGTGGATACTTCAAATAAAACTCACTTATTTGATTGTAATTATAAATTAATTCAGTATTATTGTTCATTTTATTTTACTTTTTTATCAATCTTTTTCTTTATCTATGTAATTGTACTTTTCAAATTCAGTCCTTAGACGTAATTCACTTTTAATGTATTATGAAGTCTATTTCTTCGATTTTGATATATATATATATATTTATATTTTCTTTTCAACAAATAGTTCAACTTTTCCTATATTTTCCCAGTTCTCTCTTATTGTTTTTATTGCAATCAATAATTTATAATCGCTGTGTTTAGCATATCATTTGTAAATCACTTTCACAGTTGATGTTGACTACGGGAGATTTCTCAATTTTTCGTGCATAAATTTCCCCATGCTTCACCCATACAAACTTCCAATTGGCATCGCTGGCTTTGTTTTTTGCCATCCACAACAAATGTCTTTTGCTTGCAGTCAACTGATCATTTATATAAATGTACTTATGTTTGCCCGTTCCATCGTCATTGTTGACATCAGTTGCTTCGATTCTATGCCTTTCAATTTTGTCCATTATTTCTCTCTTCTTACGAAGAGAGCTGAACTCAACAATAAGCTTTGTTTTCCCTTTCGTGAGGTATGCGTTATCGATGTCGTTCTCAGTCATTTGTACATTCAGCTTTGCTGCTATTTTCTCTACTGTTTCAACTGCGTTTATGTTGTTGTTGTTTAAGTTGTTAATTTCAATGTTTTTCTCTAATACTTTCTGTTCAAGTTTACTTATTTTTGTTTCCATTTCATACATACGTTTGTCTTTCTCTCTGTTCTCCTTTTGCAGTTCACTGACCTGGCTGCTGAGACTAGACACATTATCATTGATTTGCATTAAAGTTGCTTGTTGATTTTGTAGTTGCATACTTATAGACGATAGTTGAGCTGTCATTTGCGACATATTTAGCATCATTGTTTTCATTGCTTCGCTTATGTCTGATGTAGAGATGTTTTGTTGTTGATGTTGTTGTAAAGTTTGTTCTTGTTGGATTTTGGTGTTTGGTGCGTTGTCTTTGAAGCGCTTGTTGTTTTCATCAAATAATTCATCGTCTTCATCGTTTCTTCGTTGTTTTTGTGTTGGGGAGTCAGAGACCAATATGTGGTAAGAAGAGTTTCTTCTTTCTCTGCATTTATGACACTTCCATAAGGCCTTTTTTTCGGCACTCATCCCATTGTAAGACGATTGTTGGATAGAACAGCAAGGTGAAAAATGAAAACAGGCGTCACATATGCAGCATTTCATAAATTTACTTTTAATTGACAATTCGCATTGTGCACATCTTAGAGTTTGATTTGTTGCCATTACGCAATCACTTACTCTCTCACACTCGCGATAACAATCAAAGAAAAATATAAAATAGAAACAGATAAAAATTCTGGCTTTATGTGTATCTATGCGCTCAATTTCAGGACGCGTCCGTTCGCAATGAAGGCAGCTATATACTTTATGGGGTCTCAGACGAATATTTCGAGTAGTTACAAACAGAATGACGAAATTAGTATACCCCCCATCTTATGGTGGAGGGTATAAAAAACAAACAAACAAACAAACAAACAAACAAACAAACAAACAAACAAACAAACAAACAAACAAACAAACAAACAAACAAACAAACAAACAAACAAACAAACAAACAAACAAACAAACAAACAAACAAACAAACAAACAAACAAACAAACAAACAAACAAACAAACAAACAAACAAACAAACAAACAAACAAACAAACAAACAAACAAACAAACAAACAAATAAACAAACAAACAAACAAACAAACAAACAAACAAACAAACAAACAAACAAACAAACAAACAAACAAACAAACAAACAAACAAACAAACAAACAAACAAACAAACAAACAAACAAACAAACAAACAAACAAACAAACAAACAAACAAACAAACAAACAAACAAACAAACAAACAAACAAACAAACAAACAAACAAACAAACAAACAAACAAACAAACAAACAAACAAACAAACAAACAAACAAACAAACAAACAAACAAACAAACAAACAAACAAACAAACAAACAAACAAACAAACAAACAAACAAACAAACAAACAAACAAACAAACAAACAAACAAACAAACAAACAAACAAACAAACAAACAAACAAACAAACAAACAAACAAACAAACAAACAAACAAACAAACAAACAAACAAACAAACAAACAAACAAACAAACAAACAAACAAACAAACAAACAAACAAACAAACAAACAAACAAACAAACAAACAAACAAACAAACAAACAAACAAACAAACAAACAAACAAACAAACAAACAAACAAACAAACAAACAAACAAACAAACAAACAAACAAACAAACAAACAAACAAACAAACAAACAAACAAACAAACAAACAAACAAACAAACAAACAAACAAACAAACAAACAAACAAACAAACAAACAAACAAACAAACAAACAAACAAACAAACAAACAAACAAACAAACAAACAAACAAACAAACAAACAAACAAACAAACAAACAAACAAACAAACAAACAAACAAACAAACAAACAAACAAACAAACAAACAAACAAACAAACAAACAAACAAACAAACAAACAAACAGACAAACAAACAAACAAACAAACAAACAAACAAACAAACAAACAAACAAACAAACAAACAAACAAACTAACTAACTAACTAACTAACTAACTAACTAACTAACAAACTAACAAACAAACAAACAAACAAACAAACAAACAAACAAACAACCAAACTAACTAACTAACTAACTTACTGACTAACTAACTAACTAACTAACTAACTAACTAACAAACAAACTAACTAACTAACTAACTAACTAACTAACTTACTAACAAACTAACAAACAAACAAACTAACTAACTAACTAACTAACTAACTAACTAACTAAGTAACTAACTAACTAACTAACTTACTGACTAACTAACTAACTAACTGCCTACATAACTAACTGTCGTCGCGACATTTTATGTCGATCTAACCATGTCCGTCCGTCCGTCCGTCTATCTGTCCTAACTAACTTCCGAAGGAATAAAGCTAGCCGCTTGAAATTTTGCACAAATGCTTCTTATTAGTGTAGGTCGGTTGGTATTGTAAATGGGTCATATCGCTCCATGTTTTGATACAGCTGCCATATAAATCGATCTTGGGTCTTGACTTCTTGAGCCTCTAGAGTGCGCAATTCTTATCCGATTGGAATGAAATTTTGCACGACGTGCTTTGTTATTATATCCAACAATTGTGCCAAGTATGGTTCAAATCGGTTCATAACCTGATATAGCTGTCATATAAACCGATCTTAGGTCTTGACGATCTTGAGTCTCTAGAGGGCGCAATTCTTATCCGATTTGAATTAATTTTTGCAAGAAGTATTCTGTTATGATATCCAACAACTGTGCCAAGTTTGGTTAAAATCGGCTCATAACCTGATATAGCTGTCATCCGATCTTAGGTCTTGACTTCTTGACGTATTTTATTATACCCACCACCGACGGATGGGGGTATATTCATTTTGTCATTCCGTTTGCAACACATCGAAATATCCATTTCCGACCCTATAAAGTATATATATTCTTGATCAGCGTAAAAATCTAAGACGATCTAGACATGTCCGTCCGTCTGTCCGTCTGTCTGTTGAAATCACGCTACAGTCTTCAAAAATAGAGATATTGAGCTGAAACTTTGCACAGATTCTTTTTTTGTTCATAAGCAGTTTAAGTTCGAAGATGGGCTATATCGGACTATATCTTGATATAGCCCCCATATAGACCGATCCGCCGATTTAGTGTCTTTGGCCGATAAAAGCCACATTTATTACCCAAAGTTGCTGAAATTTGGGACAGTAAGTTGTGTTAGGGCCTTCGACATCCTCCGTCAATATGGCTCAGATCGGTCCAGATTTGAATATAGCTGCCATACAGACCGATCCTCCAATTTAGGGTCTTTGGCCCATAAAAGCCACTTTTATTATCCGATTTTGCTGAAATTTGGGACAGTAAGTTTTGTTAGGCCCTTCAACATCCTTCGTCAATTTGGCTCAGATCGGTTCAGATTTGGATATAGCTGCCATATAGACCGATCGTCCGATTTAGGGTCTTAGGTCTATAAAAGCCACTTTTATTATCCGATTTTGCTGAAATTTGGGACAGTGAGTTGTCTTAGGCCCTTCGACATCCTCCGTCAATATGGCTCAGATCGGTCCAGATTTGAATATAGCTGCCATATAGACCGATCCTCCAATTTAGGGTCTTTGGCCCATAAAATCCACTTTTATTATCCGATTTTGCTGAAATTTGGGACAGTGAGTTGTCTTAGGTCCTTCGACATTCTCCGTCAATTTGGCCCAGATCGGTTCAGATTTGGATATAGCTGCCATGTAGACCTATCCTGCGATTTAGGATATTAGGCCCATCAATGCCACATTTATTAATCGATTTTGCGGAAATGAGGGGCAGTGAGTTGTGTTAGGTCCTTCAACATCCTCTGTCAATTTGGTTCAGATCGGTCCAGATTTGGATATAGCTGCCATATAGACCGATCTCTAGGTTTTAGGTTTTTGGGCCATAAAAAGCGCATTTATTGTCCGATGTTGCCGAAAATTTGGGACAAAGAGTTAAGTTATGCCCTTCCACATATTTCCGCAATTTGGTCTAGATCGATCAAGATTCGCATATAGCTGCTATAGACCGATCTCTCGATTTAAAGTCTTGGCCCCATAAAGGCGCATTTTTAATCCGATTGCACTGAAATTTGACACACTGACTTATGTTATGCTTTTCGACATCCGTGTCGTATATAGTATTTTGTTATATACAATTGAACATTGACGTTTACTTATTAGTATTTGGTCCAAATCGGAACATTTATTGATATAGCTGCTATGGGGCATAAGGTATGAGTTTTGCTTCGGATTTTGAAGAAAGGTGCTTCACATATATATCCGAGGTGGTGGGTATCCAAAGTTCGGCCCGGCCGAACTTAACGCACTTTTACTTGTTTTTACTTTCAACAACTGTATCAAATAAGGTTTAAATCGGTTAATAACCTGATATGGCTGCCATATAAACCGATCTGGCATCTTGACTTCTTGAGCCTCTAGAGGTCGCAATTATTAACCGATTTGCCTGAAATTTTGTACGACGGATCCTCTCTTGACCATCAACAAACGTTTTTATTATGGTCTGAATCGGTCTATAGCCTGATACAGCTCCCATATAAATCGATCTCTCTGTTTTACTTCTTAAGCCCCCAAAGGGCGCATTTCTTATTCGAATTGGCTGACATTTTACACAGGTCTCCAACATATATTGTAATTTAATTGTAGTCCAAACAGGACCATATCTTGATATCGCTCTGATAGCAGAGCAAACCTTTTCTTATATCGTTTTTTGCCTAAGAAGAGATGACGTGAAAAGAACTCGACAAATGCGACCCATGGTGGAGGGTATATAAGATTCGGCCCGGCCGAACTTAGCACGCTTTTACTTGTTATATATAAATTAAAGCAAGCAAGAGCGTGCTAAGACCATTTTTGAATTGAATGTTAAAGATTGTAGTAGAAGTCGGTTTATATAAGAGCTGTATCAGGCAAAAGATCGATTCATACCATATTGGGCAAGTATGTTGAAGGTCATGGGAAAAGTCGTTGTCGAAATTTCAGCCAAATCGGATAAAAATTGCGCCCTCTAGAGGCTTTGGAAGTCAAGATCCCACATCAGTTTATACCTAAGCTATATCAGGTTATGGAACGATTTGAGCCATATTTATGGCAGTTGGTGGAAGTCATAACAAAATATGTCATACAAAATTTGAGCCAAATCAGATACGAATGGCGCCTTCTAGAGGCCTCAGAATTCAAGATCCAAGATCGGTTTTTATGGCAGCTATACCAGGTTATGTACCGATTTGAGATGCGTAGCACAGATGCTAAAAGTAATTCTAAAACACCATATGCAACATTTTAACCAAGTCGGATAAAAATTACGCGCTCTAGATTCTCAAGAAATCAAGACCCAAGGCCGGTTTTTATGGAAGCCAAGGCGGCCCTCTTTTAAGAAAAAATGTATAAAAAAAATTTTTTATAAAAAAAAAATTATTAAATATTTTCTAAAGACTATATTTTAATGGTCTAACTTTTTTTAAGGACTTACTTAAAACTTTAATTTTGCACAAACATTTTAGAGTCTTTTTATTATGCTTATATGGCAAAACAACATTTTGCTAAAATTTTTATACCCTCCACCATAAGATGGGGGGTATACTAATTTTTATACCCTCCACCATAAGATGGGGGGTATACTAATTTCGTCATTCTGTTTGTAACTACTCGAAATATTCGTCTGAGACCCCATAAAGTATATATATTCTTGATCGTCGCGACATTTTATGTCGATCTAGCCATGTCCGTCCGTCTGTCCGTCCGTCCGTCCGTCCGTCTGTCTGTCGAAAGCACGCTAACTTCCGAAGGAGTAAAGCTAGCCGCTTAAAATTTTGCACAAATACTTCTTATTAGTGTAGGTCGGTTTGTATTGTAAATGGGCCATATCGGTCCATGTTTCGATATAGCTGCCATATAAACCGATCTTGGGTCTTGACTTCTTGAGCCTCTAGAAGGCGCAATTCTTATCCGACCAGAATGAAATTTTGCACGACGTGTTTTGTTATGATATCCAACAACGGTGCGAAATATAGTTCAAATCGGTCCATAACCTGATATAGCTGCCATATAAACCGATCTTGGGTCTTGACTTCTTGAGCCTCTAGAGGGCACAATTCTTATCCGATTGGAATGAATTTGTGCACGACGTGTTTTGTAATGATATCCAATAACTGTGCCAAGTATGGTTCAAATCGGTTCATAACCTGATATAGCTGCCATATAAACCGATCTTGGGTCTTGACTTCTTGAGCTTCTAGAGGGCGCAATTCCTATCCGATTTGGCTGAAATTTTGCGTGACGTATTTTATTTTTACTTTCAACAACTGTGTCAAATAAGGTTCAAATCGGTTCATAACCTGATATAGCTGCCATATAAACCAATCTGGGATCTTGACTTCTTGACCCCTAGAGGTCGCAATTATTATCCGATATGCCTGAAATTTTGTACGACGGATCCTCTCATGACCATCAACAAACGTGTTTATTATGGTCTGACTCGGTCTATAGCCCGATACAGATCCCATATAAATCGTTCTCTCTATTTTACTTCGTGAGCCCCAATGGGCGCAATTCTTATACGAATTGGCTGACATTTTACACAGGTCTCCAACATATAATTTAATTGTGGTCCGAACCGGACCATATCTTGATATCGTTTTAATAGCAGAGCAACTCTCTTCTTATATCCTTTTTTGCCTAAGAAGAGATGCCGGGAAAAGAACTCGACAAATGCGATCCATGGTGGAGGGTATATAAGATTCGGCCCGGCCGAACTTAGCACGCTTTTACTTGTTTTTATATACAAATTTCAATAAATATTTGTAAAGAAAAAATTTTAACCCATAACGCATGACCCTTGATTCCGTTGTCAGCTTTGATGAAATTTTATCTCTATATGTAAAAGAGACGCGTTGTTGACTGATTGGCTCACTGACTGATCAACGCCTATCCCAAACTGCTACATGAAATTTTGCACGAATGTGGGTGTTGGGTCGTAGGCGCGCAATAAGACGGGGTTTTGTGACATTCGTACGTTTAGTTACATAAAAGTACCAAATGGTGACTTTTTACCCAGGGGGAACAGATGGAGCTAGAATTATGATTTAAGGCTCAAGTTAAAGAGCGTCTCGAAAAAAATAAGATTTGGTGACAAAAATTTCCCAAAATGGTACCGGAAGTGGGAAGAATGGTACGTTTAGTACCGCAATTGGTAATGTTTGGTACCTTGTTTGTTAATTGAGCTGGAGCATTGAATTTTATAATTTAGGTACACTATGGCAACCAAAATTAGGATGCCAAGAGAGTTTTTGGATATTAGCAACAAAAAGTACCAATAAAGGTACGAAATAGGTGAACTTTGCAAAGAGCGAACGGGTAGAGCCAAAAATATCGAAATTTATCTTAAATGATTGTTGTTGCGAAATAAAGGTGGTAGATAGAAACAAGTAAGAGCGTGCAAAGTTCGACCAGGCCGAATCTTATATACCCTCCACCATGGATCGCATCTGTCGAGTTCTTTGCGCAGTATTTCTTATGAGGCAAACAAAGAATAATGAATATGGACGGAAGAGGAGCTATATCAAGTTATAGTCCGATTCGGGGCTCAAGAAGCAAAATCGGGAGATCGGTTTATATGGGAGCTGTGTTATGCTATAGATCGATTCAGACCATATTGCACACGTATGCTGAAGGCCACAAATCTGTGCACAAATCGGATGAGAATTGCGCTCTCCAGAGGCTCAAGAAGTCAAGATCCAAGATCGGTTTATATAGCAGCTTTATCAGGGTGTAGACCGATTTGGACCATACTTCGCATAAATGTTGAAAGTGATACCAAAACACCACGTGCAAAATTACAGCCAAATCGGATAGGAATTGCGCCTTCTAAAAGCTCAAGAAATTAAGACCCAAGATCGGTTTATATGGCAGCTATACCAGGTTATGAACCGATTTGAACCATACTTAGCACAGTTGTTAGAAGTGATATTAAAACACTATGTGAAAAATTTTAATCAAATCGGACGAGAATTGCGCCCTCTAGAGGCTCAAGGAGTCAAGACCCAAGATCGGTTTATTTAGCAGCTATATCAGGTAATGAACCGAATTGAACCATACATGGCACAGTTATTGGATATCATAAAGAAATACGTCGTGTAAAATTTCATTCCAATCGGATAAGAATTGCGCACTCTAGATGCTCAAGAAGTTAAGACCTAAGATCGGTTTATATGGCAGCTATATCAGGTTATTAACCGATTTGAAACTTATTTGACACAGTTGTTGGAAGTAGGAATAAAATATGCCATGCAAAATTTCAGCCATATCGGATAGGAATTGCGCCCTCTAGAAGATCAAGAAGTCAGCTGACAGCTATATCAGGTTTTTAACCGAATTGAACCATACTTAGCACAGTTGTTGGATATCATAACGAAACACGTCGTGTAAAATTTCATTCCAATCGGATAAGAATTGCGCACTCTAGAGGCTCAAGAAGTCAAGACCCAAGATCGGTTTATATGGCAGCTATATCAGGTAATGAACCTATTTGAACCATACTTGACACACTTGTTGAATATCATAGCAAAACACGTCATGCTAAGTTTCATTCCAATTGGATAAGAATTGCTCACACTGGAGGCTCAAGAAATTAAGACCCAAGATCGGTTTATATGGCAGCTATATAAGGTAATGAACAGAATTGAACCACACTTGGCACAGTTATTGGATATAATAACGAAACACGTCGTGTAAAATTTCATTCCAATCGGATAAGAATTGCCCACTCTAGAGGCTCAAGAAGTCAAGACCCATGATCGGTTTATATGGCAGCTATATCAGGTTAGTAATCGATTTGAACCTTATTTGACACAGTTGTTGGAAGTAAGAATAAAATACGTCATGCAAAATTTCAGCCATGGCGGATAGGAATTGCGCGCTCTAAAAGATCAAGAAGTCAAGTCCCCAGATCTGTTTATATGACAGCTATATCAGGTTATGAACCGGTTTAAACCATATATGGCACAGTTGTTGGACATCATAGCTAAACACGTCGTGCAAAATTTCATTCCAATCGGATTAGAATTGCGCACTCTAAAGGCTCAAGAAGTCAAGACCCAAGATCGGTTTATATGGCAGCTATATAAAAATATGGACCGATTTAAACCATACTCAGGTAAGTTGTTGAAAGTGATACCAAAGTACCATGTACAAAATTTCAGTCAAATCGGACCAGAATTGCGCCCTCTAGAGACTCAAGAAGTCTAGACCCAAGATCGGTTTATATGGCAGCTGTATCAAAAGATGGACCGATTTGGCCCATTTACAATACTAACTGACCTACACTAATAAAAAGAATTTGTGTAAAATTTCAAGCGGCTAGCTTTACTCCTTTGAAAGGTAGCGTCCTTTCGACAAGCAGACGGACGGGCGGACGAACGGAAAGACGGACGGACATGGCTGGATCGACATAAAATGTCATGGTCAAGAAAATATATACTTTATGGGGTCTTAGACGAATATTTCGAGGAGTTACAATTAGAATTACGAATTAGTATACGCCCTTTGTATGGTGGACCGGCCGAACTTAGCACGCTTTTATTTGGTATTTGCTATTCGGCCAACCTTTTACAATAACATTTAAAACTTTTCCCATAAGCCACTGTTTAGGAGACAAATTTTCTTCCGCCACCAAGACCATATCTCCTTCCATTAAGTTGCTTTTAGCTTTGGTTAACTTTCTGTTGTAGTTCGTTCAAATATTCGGTGGACCATTTCCTCCAGAAATGTTGTTGCATTGCCATCTTTCCAGATATGACCATTCTTTACTATCTGTAGCCGGTTCTGGTATTCCAACCAGTGGACCACCTACCAAAAAATGTGCAGGCGTAAGGACTTGTTCGTCATTGAGATCGTTCGAAATAACTGATTTGCCTTGAACATCTTCTCCTTTTAGCAAGTTCTGCAAAACTTAAAAAAGCGTTGCCAAAAATTAAATGTTATTTGGCCGACTTTACTGCCGCCTCCCATAGCCCGCCGATGTGCGGTGATCTTGGTGGAATATGGTGGGATTCGATATTATAGTATTTTGAGATTTTGTCTTCAACTTGTTCAGCAAAAAATTTTTGTCTTATTTCTTCTAACTCTCTTCGAGTGCCCACAAAGTTTGTGGCATTGTCGCAAAACAATTTTGTACATAGCCCACGACGTGCCACTACTCGTTTTAAAGAAGCCAGAAATGCCTTTGCCGTTAAATCGGATACAACCACCATATAAACCGCTTTTGTTGCGAAACAAATAAATACTGCTATGTAATTTTGAGGTTAGGATTTTCATGCATTAGTATTTGACAGATCACGTGGGATTTCAGACATGGTGTCAAAGAGAAAGATGCTCAGTATGCTTTGACATTTCATCATGAATAGACTTACTAACGAGCAACGCTTGCAAATCATTGAATTTTATTACCAAAATCAGTGTTCGGTTCGAAATGTGTTCATTCACCGTAACGTTGCGTCCAACAGCATCTTTGAAAAAATACGGTCCAATGATTACACCAGCGTACAAACCACACCAAACAGTGCATTTTTCGGGATGCATGGGCAGTTCTTGAACGGCTTCTGGTTGCTCTTCACTCCAAATGCGGCAATTTTGCTTATTTACGTAGCCATTCAACCAGAAATGAGCCTCATCGCTGAACAAAATTTGTCAAAATTTCGAACCGAACACTGATTTTGGTAATAAAATTCAATGATTTGCAAGCGTTGCTCGTTAGTAAGTCTATTCATGATGAAATGTCAAAGCATACTGAGCATCTTTCTCTTTGACACCATGTCTGAAATCCCACGTGATCTGTCAAATACTAATGCATGAAAATCCTAACCTCAAAAAAATCACCCTTTAGTTATGCGACAGTCACGTAGCTTGTATGTTGTTGTAACTGGGTCACAAAAATCCACTCTGACCGTCGAGAATGGTTTCGCTACTGATATTCTTGGGGCTGGTAAATCTCCCATGATATGCTGAGTCAGTTTTGTTCGACATTGGAAACATTGCACACAATTCCAGTAACCAAACGCACAAGGCCTTGTGCAAGGACAAAGTCGTCAGAGAAAAGCCATTAAAGCTATTTTCCGGTGAACAAAGTGAATAAGTGCTCGTACAGTCTCCGACTTATTTGGTTGCCAAATTTGATGCTTCGCATCATACGGTAAATCAATTTGAGCCCATCGACCGCCAACTCGAAGCGGAGGGACACTATGTGTTTCTTCCACAAAGAGGCTTAAGCTATTGTATTTGCCTGTTGTGGACAAACGTTTGTCTTTCAAAAGCAGTTCCAATTCACCTCGAAAATAAAATTGTTGTAGAGAATAACAAATAAGAATCAACGCAATTTCTCGCTCTTTACACGGCGATTTTGTTTGTCGCCGCATACCAAGAATTTGAACAACAATTCGCTGCAACTTATCAAAATCGCTGTGACTCTCCATCCAAACTAAAAAATCAGGTTTTATGCCAGTGGGTGATGTACTATGCTGTAAGTCATCATTGGTCTTCTCTACCAAAAGTGCAGAATGTTGGCTTCTTTCATTGTCGATCATGGGGTTATATTTTCCGATCTAATTTGGCCACTCCCCACGGTATTTCTTCAGAAATAGTGAACCTGTTCACCAAAACATGTTAGTCAATTCCTCAACATACGCAACTCGGGAAATTATGTCCGCAGGATTTGCTTTAGGGGGCACATGACGACATATGCACTCTTTTGTCTCTTCTTGAATGAAGGAGACTCTATTCGCAACGATTACATCCCAGTGTGAAGGATGCTCGTTCAACCAGTCCAATAGTTTTTCAGAATCTGTCCATAAGAAGGTCACATCAATGGTGATTGGGATGATGGCAGTTGTTTTAATCACCGATTTGGTTAAAAGTTCAGCTCCAAAAAGCTCCAGCCTTGGCAACGATTTTGTCTTAAGGGGTGCCACTTTGAACTTGGTCGTCCACTCTTATATCATCATCCTCAGTGATTGTCCTTAGGTATATGCAGCAACAGTAAGACTTCTTGAGATGCATCTGAGAAGCCATGCAGTCCGGACAATTTTATTTTTTGACTTCTTGCGATTCTCTCGAAATTCAGCGTGCAAGTTTATTGGAAGTGATTCATCCCACTTTAATATCAGAATCCATAAATCCTGCATAAATATTTTGGCTTTTACAATAACTGGATTTATGAGACTAAGGGGGTCAAAAAGTGGCGACAATTGCGCCAGCACAATACGCTCTGTTATTACTCGAGAAGTATCTAATTTTGGCTATACATACCAAAAATTCTCGCTGATGGACGCTCACACGATCCCAAGTGTTTTTATACCCACTACCGAAGGATGTGGGTATATTCATTTTGTCATTCCGTTTGCAACACATCGAAATATCCATTCCATCCATATCTGACCCTATAAAGTATATATATTCTTGATCAGCGTAAAAATCTAAGACAATCTAGACATGTCCGTCCGTCTGTCTGTTGAAATCACGCTACAGTCTTTAAAAATAGAGATATTGAGCTATAATTTTGCACAGATTCTTTCTTTGTCCATAAGCAGGTTAAGTTCGAAGATGGGCTATATCGGACTATATCTTGATATAGCCCCCATATAGACCGATCCGCCGATTTAGGGTCTTAGGCCCATAAAAGCCAAATTTATTATCCGATTTTGCTGAAATTTGGGACAGTGAGTTGTGTTAGGCCCTTCGACATCCTTCGTCAATTTGGCTCAGATCGGTCCAGATTTGGATATAGCTGCCATATAGACCGATCCTCCGATTTAGGGTCTTAGGCCCACAAAAGCCAAATTTATTAACCGATTTTGATGAACTTCGGGACAGTAAATTGTGTTAGGCCCATCGACATTCTTCGTCAATTTGGCTCAGATCGGTCCAGATTTGGATATAGCTGCCATATAGACCGATTTCTTGATTTAAGGTTTCCGGCCATATAGATCGATATCTAGGTTTTAGGTTTTGGGCCCATAAAAGAGGCATTTATTGTCCGATTTCGCTTAAATTTGGGACAGTGCTTTAAGTTAGGCTCTTCGATATTTTTATGCAACTTGGCCCAAATCGGTCCAGATTTGGATATAGCTGCCATGTAGACCGATTTAAAGTCTTGGCCCCATAAAATTCGCATTTATAATCCGATATCACTGAAATTTGACAAAGTCTTATGTTAGGCTTTTCGACATCTGTGTCGTATATGGTTCAGTTCGGTTTATTTTTAGATATATCTACTGTACTTATTAGTATTTGGTCCAAATCGGAACATATTTTAATATAACTGATATGGGACATAAGTTATGAATTTTTCACCGAATTTAGATGTCATTCAAACCTATTGTTATACCCTCCACCATAAGATGGGGGGTATACTAATTTCGTCATTCTGTTTGTAGCTATTCGAAATATTCGTCTGAGACCCCATAAAGTATATATATTCTTGATCGTCGTGAAATTTTATGTCGATCTAGCCATGTCCGTCCGTCTGTCCGTCCTTCCGTCTGTCTGTCGAAAGCACGCTAACTTCCGAAGGAGTAAAGTTAGCCGCTTGAAATTTTGCACGAATACTTCTTATTAGTGTAGGTCGGTTGGTATTGTAAATGGGCCATATCGGTCCATGTTTTGATATAGCTGTCATATAAACCGATCTTGGGTCTTGACTTCTTGAGCCTCTAGAGTGCGCAATTCTTATCCGATTGGAATGAAATTTTGCACGACATGTTTTGTTATGATATCCAACAACTGTGCTAAGTATGGTTTAAATCGGTCCATAACCTGATATAGCTGCCATATAAACCGATCTTGGGTCTTGACTTCCTGAGCCTCTAAAGTGCGCAATTCTTATCCGATTGGAATGAAATTTTGCACGACGTGTTTCATTATTATATCCAACAATTGTGGTAAGTATGGTTCAAATCGGTCTATAACCTGATATAGCTGCCATATAAACCGATCTGGGGTCTTGATTTCTTGAACCTCTAGAGTGCGCAATTCCTATCCGATTGGAATGAAATTTCGCACGACGTGTTTTGTTATAATATCCAACAACTGTGCCAAGTATGGTTCAAATCGGTTCATAACCTTATATAGCGGTCATATAAACCGATCTTGGGCCTTGACTTCTTGAGCCTCTAGAGTGCGCAATTCTTATCCGATTTGAATGAATTTTGGCACGACGTGTTTTGTTATGATATCCAACAACTGTGCCAAGTATGGTTTAAATCGGTCCATAACCTGATATAGCTGCGATCTGGGATCTTGACTTCTTGAGCCTCTAGAGTGTGCAATTCTTATCCGATTGGAATGTAATTTTGCACGACGTGTTTTGTTATGATATCCAACAACTGTACCAAGTATGGTTCACATCGGTCCATAACCTGATACAGCTGCCATATAAACCGATCTGGGGTCTTGACTTCTTGAGCCTCAAGAGTGCGCAATTCTTATCCGATTGGAATGAAATTTTGCACTACGTGTTTTGTTATCATATCCAATAACTGTGCCAAGAGTGGTTCAAATCGGTCTATAACCTGATATAGCTGCCATATAAACCGATATTGGGTCTTGATTTCTTGAGCCTCTAGAGGGCGCAATTCTCATCCGACTAGACTGAAATTTTGCACATAGTGTTTTAGTATCACTTCTAACAACTGTGCTAAGTATGGTTCAATTCGGTCCATTACCTGGTATACCTGTCATATAAACCGATCTTGGGTCTTGACTCTTGAGGCTCTAGAGTGCGCAATTCTTATCCGATTAGAATGAAATTTTGCACCACGTGTTTTGTTATGATATCCAAGTATGGTTCAATTCGGGCCATTACCTGGTATACCTGTCATATAAACCGATCTTGGGTCTTGACTTCTTGAGGCTCTAGAGTGCGCAATTCTTATCCGATTAGAATGAAATTTTGCACCACGTGTTTTGTTATGATATCCGACTACTGTGCCAAGTATGGGTCAAATCGGCCCATAACCTGATGTAGCTGCCATATAAACCGATCTTGGGTCTTGACTTCTTGGGCCTCTAGAGAGCGCAATTCTTATCCGATTTGCCTGAAATTTTGTACGACGGATTCTGTCATGACCATCAACATACGTGTTTATTATGGTCTGAATCGGTCTATAGCCCGATACAGCTCCTATATAAATCGATCTTCTATTTTACTTTTTGAGCCCCCAAAGGGCGCAATTCTTATTCGAATTGGCTGACATTTTACACATTTTACACAGGCTGACATCCAACATATAATTTAATTGTTGTCTAAACCGGTTCATATCTTGATATCGCTTTAATAGCAGATTTTTCTTTCTTTCTTTTCTTATATAATTTTTTGCCTAAGAAGGATGCCGGGAAAAGAACTGACAAATGCGCTCCATGGTGGAGGGTATATAAGATTCGGCCCGGCCGAACTTAGCACGCTTTTACTTGTTTTTTCTTTATCACAAGCAGACACAAACTCATGGAAGATTTTGCTGTTTGAAAACCATTTTTTCAGTGTAAATTTAGCAAAATTTAATACTGTCGCAACTTGTTCATATATTTGAAAAATTTAATTTTCATCATTTGATCCACTTATAAAATCATACATGTAGAAGTCTGTATGAATTTTTCTCGATGAGACTGGAAATTTGTTTTTACAATCCTCGTCCAATTTCAGCAAACATTTTCTCGCTAAATAAGGCGCATAGGTAGTGCCGTATGTAATTGTTCGCAGCTTATAGATCTGTATTTTTATATCGTCCACCATCGGATGGAGGTATACCAATTTCGTCATCTTGTTTGTAACTACTCGAAACATTCGTCTCAGAATCCATAAAAGATATACCTTCTTAATCATCATGACATTTTATGTCGATCTAGCCATGTCCGTCCGTATGTCTGTCTGTCAAATATAACTTTCGAAGGAGAAAAGCTAGCCGCTTGAAATTTTGCACAAATACTTCCTATTATGTCAGTTGGGATTGTAAATGGGCTATATCGGGCCATGTTTTTATATAGCTGCCATAAGGGACGAAGCCAGGATTTTTCAAAATTAAGAATTGCCAAAGTTTTTATTACCAGTTGCAACATTTTTTCCCGTCATATTTTGGGGAAAAATTGGCTTGTCAAAAGTCAGCAATTTTTTATATGCTAAAAATTAAACGAACAAATTTTTTAAAATTCTTAGCAGTGAGATTTCTGGATTCCGTTTTAATGTCTTGTTGCATTTGATGGTTTGTATAAAAAAATACATTTCAATTACCCTACGTCTTTTGACAGCAGGTTCTATTTTAAGACAAAATCATTGAATCCAGCTATCTTTGCTAAATGGTCATAAAATATTAAGAAAATGATTTTTTTGTTGTAGGGGCTTAGGAAATAAAGATTTCTTTTCAAAAATTTTTACAATTCAAAATATTTGAAACAAGTAAAAGTGTGCTAAGTTCGGCCAGGCCGAATCTAATATACCCTCCATCATGGATCGCATTTGTCAAGTTCTATGCGCAGTATCTCTTTTTAGGCAATCAAAGAAGATTGAATAAGAACTGTTGTGCTATTGGAGCTATATCAAGTTATAGTCCGACTGGGACCATAAATTAATGCTGAACATTGTGGAAGTCATTGTGTAATATTTCAGTTCATTCGGATAAGAATTGCGCTTTGAAGGGGCTCAAGAAGCAAAATCGGGAGATCGGTTTATATAGGAGCTGTATCAAGCTCGATTCAGACCATATTAGACACATGTGTTGAAGCTCATGAAGGAAGCCGTTGTACAATATTTCTTCCAAATCGGATGAGAATTGCATCCGCTAGGGGCTAAAGAAGTCAAGATCCAAGATCGGTTTATAAGGCAGCTATATCAGGTAATGTACCGATTTGCGTCATTCTAAGCACATTTGTTGGAAGTCATAACAAAATAACTCATGCAAAATTTCAGCCAAATCGGATGAGAACTGCGTGCTCTATGGGATTAAGAAGTCAAGATCCAAGATCGGTTTATATGAGTTATATCAGATTATGAACCGATTTGATCATACCTAGCACAGTTATTGGAAGTACCGAAACACTTCGTGCAAAATTTCAGTCAAATCGGATGAGAATTGCGCCCTCCAGAGGCTCAAGAAGTCAAGACCCAAGATCGGTTTATATGGCAGCTATATCAAAACATTGACCGATTTGAACCATACTTAACCCAGTTGTTGGAAGTGATACCAAAACACCACGAGCAAACTTTCAGTCAAATCGGAGAATTGCGTCCTCTAGAGGTTCAAGAAGTCAAGACCCAAGATCGGTTTATATGGCAGCTAAATCAACACATGGACTGATTTGGCCCATTTACAATTCCACAGACCTACACTAATAAAAAGTATTCGTGAAAATATTTCAAGCGGCTAGCTTTACTCCTTCGAGAAGTTAGAGTGCTTTCGACAGAAAGACGGACGGACATGGCTAGATCGTCTTCGAATGACATGACGATCAAAAATATATATACTTTATGGGGTCTCTGAAGCATATTTCGAGGTGTTACAAACAGAAAGATGAAATTTGTATACACCCATGGAGGGTATAAAAATTGCTACGTTTATATAAATCCTTTGATATGAATATACTAGCATATGCCCGGTCGCTTCGTTGCCAACGATGGTATAACCAATATCAATGTGTAATTGTATCGCAATTTTAATACCTTTAGCCTTATCCGTAAAGAAAGAACATTTTGAAAGTTTTAGTGCCTAAATGTACGAATTAAAAAAAAAACCCTAGTCGTCCTTATCGGCCGTCAAGGTATAACTGTATCGCAATTTTGAGATCTATAGTCCAAGCCGTAAATTTAGTACCATTTTGTACGTTTAAGTACCTAAATGCACAAATTTTAAAAACAATGTTCTAGTCATCCGTTACATGTAACTGTATTCCAAATTTCAGAGTTGTAGCTCGATCTATAAAGAAAGTACTAAATAGTACCAATTACAGCACTTAGGTACTTTTTATTCCACTCCTTGTACGAGTTCAAGATTCCATCTTTAGTACAACTAATCGTATATTTGTCAAGACATCGAAATGTTGTCAAGACATCGAAATGTGAAAAATGTTACCCTTTTCTGTTTACTGTAAAAGTAAATGAGCTATTTCGTACTTTTTGGCACTAAAACATAAAAGTATGAAATGGTACCAAATAGGGTACGGTACTTCTTCCATTTTCATTACTATTTTTCATATTTTTTATCTCCCACCTTTATTTCGCAACAACAATCATTTAAGCCAACTTTCGAAGTTCTAGCTCTACCCGTTCGCCCAATGTAAAGTTCAGCCATTTCTTCCCATTTTTGGTACTTTTTGTTTCTAAATGTCCAAAAACTCTGGCATACTAATTTAGGTTGCCATAGTATACCTAAATTCCAAAATTCAAAGCTCCAACTCAATTAACAAACAATGTACCAAAAGTTACCAATGCGGTACTAAACGTAGCATTTTTCCCACTTCCAGTACTATTTTGGGAAATTTTTGTCACCAAATCTTATTTTTTTGAGACGCTCTTTAATTTGAGCATAAAATCTAAATTGTAGCGCCATCCGTTCGTGGTGGTACCTAAACGTACGAATATCACAAAACTCCGTCTTATCGCGCGTCTCTAGTTTTTAGAAAAAAATTAATCGAATTTTTTTTTTTTTCAAAAATTTAGTATTTAGAAAAAATTTAAATAAGTTTTGTTTTAAAAAAATAATTTCGAGAGGGGTCCGACCCGTGCTGAAATTTTGTCATAAGAGAACATTACGCTGAAATTTTGTCTCTGGAAAAATATCACAAACATTTTTTTAAAAACATTTCATTAAAATTTTGTTTTAACTTTGAATTTCTTTACAATTTTGCCCTTAAGAACAGTAACTGAAATTCTGCACGACGTGTTTCGCTATGACTTCCAACAACTGCTGTAAGTATGGTTCAAATCGGTCCATAACCTGATATAGCTGCCATATAAACCGATCTGGAATCTCGACTTCTTAAGCCACTAGAGCGCGCAATTCTTATCCGATTTGGCTGAAATTTTCATGGCGTGTTTTGTTATGATTTCCAACAACTGTGCCAAATATGGTTCAAATTAGCTCCCATATAGATATAGCTCCGATATAAACCGATCTGGGATCTTGACTTCTTGAGCCTCTAGAGGTCGTATTTATTATCCGATTTGTCTGAAATTTTGTACGACAGATCCTCTCATGACCATCAACAAACATGTTTATTATGGTATGAATCGGTTTATAGCCTCATACAGCTCCCATATAAACAGTTCTCTGTCGGAAATGGACAATTAATCTTTTTTTTGCCTAAGAAGAGATGTCGGGGAAAAAACTTGAGAAATGCGATCCATGGTTCAGGGTATATAGAATTCGGTCCGGGCGAACTCTCCAAAGTATTGCTCGATAGTTTGCATCTTCCTCAGTAACCTACGCTTGCTGATACAATTTTGTCATATCAGCAGTGAGAGCATTGTTATGACACCTAAAACGAAGTACTATCCGAAGTACGATAGTTTCACTATCATTTTGTAATTTGCGTTTTAGGGCTACAAAACGTCTCTCGGCAGCAATGTAGGATTAGCCCAACCCATGTACAGATGATTTAAAAGGTATTTTTGTTATAAACCGACCATCGAAATCGCTTCTCAAATTTTCCTTGAAAATTTTTTTCCATTTATTTGGAATTTGCTCCGTTTGCCAAAATTTCTCAACCAAAGAATTTAAGAAATCGATGTCGGCCTGTTCGTTATTTAGGTTAGGTTAAAAAGAGGGTGCAGATATTAATCCACCCCACGCCACTATGGACATACACCTAAGCCAGAAATCAGCTTGTTGTGCGCTCTAAATACAAAACAAGTAAAAGCGTGCTAAGTTCGGCCGGGCCGAATCTTATATACCCTCCACCATGGATCGCATTTGTCGAGTTCTTTTCCCGGCATCTCTTCTTAGGCAAAAAATGATATAAGAAAAGAGTTGCTCTGCTATTAAAACGATATCAAGATATGGTCCGGTTCGGACCACAATTAAATTATATGTTGGAGACCTGTGTAAAATTTCCGCCAACTCGTATAAGAATTGGGCCCATTGGGGCTCACGAAGTAAAATAGAGAGGACGATTTATATGGGATATGTATCGGGCTATAGACCGATTCAGACCATAATAAACACGTTTGTTGATGGTCATGAGAGGATCCGTCGTACAAAATTTCAGGCATATCGGATAATAATTGCGACCTCTAGGGGTCAAGAAGTCAAGATCACCGATCGGTTTATATGGCAGCTATATCAGGTTATGAACCGATTTGAACCTTATTTGACACAGTTGTTGAAAGTAAAAATAAAATACGTCATGCAAAATTTCAGCCAAATCGGATAGGAATTGCGCCCTCTAAAAGCTCAAGAAGTCAAATCCTCAGATCTGTTTATATGACAGCTATATCAGGTTATAAACCGATTTCAACCATACTTGGCACAGTTGTTGGATATCATAACGAAATACTTCGTGCAAAAATTCATTCAAATCGGATAAGAATTGTGCCTTCTAGAGGCTCAAGAAGTCAAGATCCAAGATCGGTTTATATGGCAGCTATATCAGGTTATGGACCGATTTCAACCATACTTGGCACAGTTGTTGGGTATCATAACAAAACACGTCGTGCGAAATTCCATTCCAATCGGATAAGAATTGCGCTCTCTAGAGGCTCAAGAAGTCAAGACCCAAGATCGATTTATATGGCAACTATATCAGGTTATAAACCGATTTGAACCATACTTAGCACAGTTGTGGGATATCATAATAAAACACGACGTGCAAAATTTCATCCCAATCGGATGAGAATTTCGCACTCTAGACGCTCAAGAAGTCAAGACCCAAGATCGGTTTATATGGCAGCTATATCAGGTTATGGACCGATTTGAACCATACTTGGCACAGTTGTTGGATAAAATAACAAAATACGTTGTGCAAAATTTCATTCTGATCGGATAAGAATTGCGCACGCTAGAGGCTCAAGAAATCAAGACCAAAGATCGGTTTCTATGGCAGCTATATTAGGTTATGGACCGATTTGAACTATACTTGGCGCAGTTATTGGATACCATAACAAAACACGTCGTGCAAAATTTTATTCCAATCGGATAAGAATTGCGCACTCTAGAGGCTCAAGAAGTCAAGACCCAAGATCGATCTATATGGCAGCTATATCAAAACATGGACCGATATTGCCCATTTACAATACCAACCGACCTACACTAATAAGAAGTATTTGTGCAAAATTTCAAGCGGCTAGCTTTACTCCTTCGGAAGTTAGCGTGCTTTCGACAGACAGACGGACGGACATGGCTTGATCGACATAAAATGTCAAGGCGATCAAGATATATACTTTATGGGGTCTCAGACGAATATTTCGAGTACTTACAAACAGAATGACGAAATTAGTATACCCCCAATCTTATGGTGGAGGGTATAAAAAGTAACATTGAAAAAGAAAATCTAAGTTAGGAATTCAGTTCTACTTACAAAATCCTTTATTGTTTTCAATGGCACTCCCCAGTTGGTTCATGTCTGATATTGTGTCTCCACCTAAGTACCGGTATCTGTTGGACGCGAAAGCCGGGCAATGACAAAAGAAATGCTCCAGCGTCTCATCATCTTCCGCGCATGCCCTACACATGCTATCACTTGCCGCACCGATTTTACATAAGTGAGCTCGTAGTCCTATGTGTCCCGTTTTAATACCAATAGCTATACTGACCTCCTTCTTGCTTCCTTTCAGTAATAGCCTCGTCTTCTTGAAGTAAGTATTGGTCTAATCACGCTCCTGTAGAGCCAGTGGATTCAGGCCCCATTTCGAGCCTACGGCCCGTCTTCATAGTGCCCAACATTTGTGAGCCTTCTCAGTACGCTCCTGAATGAGATACTTCCAATTCAGTTTCCTGTCCAAGATAACACCTAAGTACTTGACCTTGTCAGATATCGAAATCGTCTTATTGAGGAAATGTGGTGCGTTAAATTCGCCCACTTTCGTCTTCCTAGTGAACAGGCATATTTCAGTCTTCTCTGGGTTAGCATTGAGACCTCTGGGTCTAGCAGTTACAGGGCCACCCACGCTGTCCGCAGAATTTTAATTCATTATGACTATGGATTTTTGCAGCATTAGCAAAAATCCATGATCAACGAAATTGTCGCAAATGGATTTTGTATATACAAAATCCATTTACCCCAACCAACCACAGAGAAACAGAGATCAATGCAAATATCATTTGACCACCCATAGCGAGCCATAATGAAAACATATACTATGAAGAATTCATCAGCTAATTGTAAACATTTATTTATTAAGCTAGCGTTAAGGAAAATTTGAAATAAAGATTCAGTTAGACTTGAAACTTACACAAGAGAAGTTTGTATCTAAAACTGGCGCAGTCGGTAGGATCCTACAAGGTATCCACGACTCAACACCATCCAGGAAAAGGATGAAAACATAAATCCTCGAAAAGGATTTACTTTCGGAATCCAGGAAAAGGTTTTGTCCGGGCAACAGGAAAAACCATACGACGGATAAAGGAAGAAAAAGGATGAAAACATAAATCCTCGAAAAGGATTTACTTTCGGAATCCAGGAAAAGGTTTTGTCCGGGCAGCAGGAAAAACCATACGACGGATAAAGGAAGAAAGAGGGAGAAACATACCAGCTCTAATTTATGGTAACTAATAAGAAAATAATATTGAATATTAAGAAATTGTGAAAAAAAAATTGTGAAAAATTTACGCTAAAAAAAAATTGTTTCTGATAGCTCTAATTTATGGTAACTAATAAGAAAATAATAGTGAATATTAAGAAATTGTGAAAAAAAAATTGTGAAAATTTTACGCTAAAAAAAAAATTGTTTCTGATAAAAAAAAAATCAGCAAAGAAAAAAAAGTTTTAATTTAGACAAAAAAATTTAAATAATAGTAAAATGGCACTTAACACAGTCACGGTTGACCCTATAAAGTATTTATCAAAATTACCGGTTTATAACGGTAGTTTTAGCGAACTCTACACCTTTATTGACTTAGTTGACAGAATTACGCAAATTTTAGAAACCTATGATGACTTGTCGAAGGGAATATTTTTAGACATAATTAAGTCAAAACTAAGTGGACCGGCTAAGGACATTTCCGAAATAAACAATCACCTTACAAGATGGACAGAGCTAAAAGAAACCCTTATTAACAACTTTGGCGATAGATTAACAGATGAACAGTTATATGATAAATTAAGATCAGTTAAATTTAAAACTAATGCAAAGAATTTTTATGACGAGATAATAACTTATCTCAGAAGACTTAACATGAAAACTCGATCATTACATCAAAACGAAGCGGGCTACAATGCTCTCATTGCAGCTAATAAAAGGGTAGCATTGGACGTATTTAAAAACAAATTAATTGAACCAATGCGTTCCATTATAATTTGTAGAAATCCAAATAATATCGAGAATGCGATGAAAATACTTTACGATACGAATTATGCTTTCTATAATCCTAATCCAATTCCAAATAAAAACGAAACAAATTCTACTCATGACAATAGAAATAAAAGCGTGAATCAAAATACGAACTTTAATAAAAATCAAAACTATAAATATCAAAATCAAAGACACAGACAAAATCAACATCAGAATCAAAATTATACCAGATATCAGGATCAATATCAAAATTATATTCCGAGACAGAATGATAGTAATAATCGAAACAACCCGTTTCAAAATAACACCGTTAGCAGTGATTCAACTAATCAGCCAATAAATGATAGTGATAGACCAACACCAATGGATATTGGAAATTTTTGTCAGACAGCTCCAATGAACTCACCTACATAGTAATTAACAAGTGCAAATTTTTGATTGATACAGGAGCCACAAACTCCTTAGTGAATCCAAATGTTTTTCATCAAAGTAAAATAGTACAATTAAAAGGACCAAAGGAAATGTTAGCTTTAAAAAATTCACATATAGTTACACATAAAGCCGTGGTGAAGGCTTTCAGGGAATTTAATTTGCCAAATCAAATGTTTGAATTTTATGTTTACAATTTTAATAATAATTTTGAAGGATTAATAGGCAACGACATTTTATTGAAAAATAAAGCGATTATAAATTACGAAGGGATGTATTTACTTCTAAATGGTTCAAAACTGCCATTACTTTCTGAGAAAATAACGACGAAAGTAAAGATAACTATTCCACCGGGAGAGCAAGATTGTAAAATATGTCTTCCTTTAGAAAATGGAGACGTATTAATTAATAATATTATGCAGGGTAATGGAATAATTCTCAATGAAGGTCTTTATAAATGTGAAAATGGAGAAGTGTGTGTAAAGATTAATAATAAATCAAATAAACCTATTGTTTTAGATACAGGAGTGATTTTGACGTATGAAGAAATTTCGGAAATTCATAATATTAATGATATTAGTGGAAAAATCAATAGCGAAATTATAGATGTTGATTCAGTTCTAAAGAAAATTAGAACCGAACACCTTAATTCTAAGGAGAGATTAGAATTGGAGAAACTAATTAGGGATTTTAAGGTTTTACTTTCTGATAATGGAAAATTGACTTTTACCCACGAAATTAAGCATACTATAGATACCACTGATGAAATACCAATAAGAAGTAAAATTTATCGGTACCCTTATATATACAAAGATGAAATCCAAAAACAGATTTTGGAAATGTTAAGTAATGGAATTATTGCACCGAGCAGTAGTCCATACAACAGTCCTGTTTGGGTTGTACCAAAGAAATCAGATGCATCGGGCATGAAGAAATTTAGATTAGTCATTGACTATCGAAAATTAAATGATAAAACCATTGAGGATAATTATCCGATTCCAAATATAACAGATATATTAGACAAGTTAGGAAAATCGAATTATTTTTCTATTCTTGACCTCAAAAGCGGTTTTCACCAAATCGAAGTCCATGAAAAGGACAGACAAAAAACTGCATTTTCAGTAGATAACGGCCATTATGAATTTAATAGAATGCCATTCGGGTTGAAAAATGCACCGAGCACTTTTCAACGATTGGTAGATAATATTTTAAGGGAAAATGTTTCGAAAAGGGAGTGTATGGTTTATATGGATGATATTATTGTATTTTCCAATGGACTAGAAGAACATGTAAAAAATTTGAAATCAGTGCTTAACAAATTAAGAAATGCAAGGCTCAAAATTCAATTAGATAAATGTGAATTTTTCAGGAAAGAAGTCGAATTTTTGGGTCATACAGTAAATGAAGAAGGCGTGTCCCCGAACCAAGCTAAAATTGAAGTTATAAGAAAATTACAAATTCCTAGAACTGAAAAGGAAATAAAAAGATTCTTGGGAATGACGGGCTATTATAGAAGATTCATAAAAAATTATGCACACATTACTAAACCCATGACTAAATACTTGAAAAAGGACTCGATTTTAGATATAAAAGATATAAATTACATCGATGCATTTAACATTTTGAAGGAAAAGTTGGTTCATGCTCCAATATTAGTTTATCCCGACTTCAGTTTACCTTTTGAAATTACTACGGATGCGAGCAATGTTGCTATTGGAGGAGTTCTATCGCAGAACGATAAACCGATTGCATACGTATCTCGAACTTTGAATGAACACGAAATAAACTATTCCACCATTGAGAAAGAATGTCTTGGAATTGTATGGTGTTTAAAACAATTTAGGCCATATGTCTATGGCAGGAAAATTAAACTTTTTACTGACCACAAACCACTAATATGGTTAAATAACTTAAAAGAGCCAAATTCGAAATTAATGCGGTGGAGACTTCAAATAGGAGAGTATGATTATGAAATAAACTATAAAGAAGGACACCTAAATAAGGTGGCAGACTGTCTTAGTAGAATTGAAATTAATAATACCATATCATCAAATCAAAATTTTAACAATAATGAAAATCTAAATTCAATTAAGGAATTGCAAAAACCAATAAATATTTATGACAATCAAGTTATATTTCAAAAAATAATATCAGGCGCTGTATCAATTAGAAACTCAGTCATACATAACCACAAAAGAAAAGTAATAAAGGCAAAGGAATTTGACGATGATTTCCTGAAAACAATTATAGAAAATCATTTTGATCACGAAAAAACAAACGCACTATTTGTAGATGATGACATATTTAATAAATTAAAATCAATCTTATTTAAAGATTATAGTAATCTAAAAATTGTCAGATGTCTCAAGAAATTAATTGATATCCTCGACGAGGAGTATTTAGAAGAGATAATCTCTAATGAACATTTGAAAAATAACCATAGAGGATGCAATGAAAACTACAAAGAAATTAAAGATAAATATTATTACCCATATTTGTATAAGAAAGTATCGGAATTTATAAACAATTGTGAAGTTTGTATGCTGTCAAAATACGAAAGGAATCCAGATCTAGTTCCTTATAAAATATCTGAAACCCCTAGAAGACCACATGAAATTATCCATATGGATGTATTTTATTCCATAAATAAAAGTATATTTGTTACCATGATAGACAAATTTAGTAAAGTAGCACTTATAACTCGTGTTACCAATAGATCAGACCCCGAATTTAGGAAATGCATCTTAAGATATTTAAGCTCTTATGGAAATATTGAAAAAATTGTAACAGATAACGAACTCGGAATGAAATCACATGGAATGATGGAGTTCTTAAAAGAAAAGAATATTGAAATTAACTTTACATCAAGTTTAAATCATAATAGCAATAGCGATATTGAAAGGCTACATAATACTATCAATGAACATTTAAGAATTCTCAAGCAAAGCAAAATTGACATTTCTATAGAAGAACAGATGATTCAAATAAATGGTTTCTACAACCATACTATACATAGTACAACAAATATAAAACCAATTGATTTTATTCAAGGGAAGATTAATGAATCTCAATACCCGGATATATATGATAGGATGCTAAAGAAAAAGGAACAAGTAATTAATAAACTGAATGAATCAAGGATAGGAGAAAAAATTCTAGAAGACGGCATCAATTATATCAAAGAGACTAGAGGAGGCAAAAATTATCAGAAATTCAGGAAAATAGAAGGAAGGAAAATTGACGACTCTCATTTAAAAGACCAAAATTCAAAACAAATTTATTATAAAACACATGTTAAAAAGAAAAAGAAATTCCAAAACGCACAGAACGTAAGATTCCCAGTGCAACAAACCACTAGAAGGGGTAATGCTGTTAAACGAAATAATTAGTAGCAACAATACAGGAGCATAAAATCGAATTTTAAAGATTACTGCATTAATTTTATACATATATATATATATACAGGGTGGCTGATGAATATTGCTACAATGATGAATATTGCTACATTTTTTTTTCGGTGTATGGAATACATTTTTCTTTTATTCATGTTAAATTAAATTATTAAATTAATTATTAAATTATTATTAATTAAATTAATTAATTAATTAATTAAATTAATTATTAAATTATTATTATTAAATAGAAAAAAAGTTATTACATTTTTTTTTGGTAGCGGCTTTCATCAGCCACCCTGTATATATATCTAAATAACAAATAATTATTATAATTGTCTAAATTGGTCTTCCTTGATCTTATATTCTATTAGATCACAATGACAACTTTGTTGGTACTAATAATTTTGATATATGGAATTCATGCGGAGAATATCGAAATAATCGATTTGGACAACAACAATGGTTATTTACCAATCAAAGTGGATGAAGTGCGGCTTATTGAGTATAATATGAAAGTATTACACATAATTAATATAACAGAACTAGAAGTTGCTAGAAACCAAATAGAAGTTAATATTAAGATGTTAAATGAAACGCTACCAAGTGACACAAAAAATGACTATATACATAGGACGTTGCTTAGGAATTTTAGGGAACTGGATACAAAACTTAAAGCTTTAACACCAAAAATAAGAAATAAAAGAGGATTAATTGACTTATTAGGGAAAACATTAAAAGTTATTGCAGGAACCATGGACAGTGAGGATGAAAAAGCAATCTATAATGCATTACATAATTTAGATACAGAAAATACCGAACTTATTAATGAAAATAACAAACAAATTAAAATAAACAAGGAATTACAGGAACAGATAGAAATTCTAAACAAAAATATTTTGAATATTGAAAGATATATTTCCAGCCAAATAAAAAGTCTTGTATTAAATACTCAGATTAGGGAACATTATTACTATTTGAAAGTATGTTTTCAAATACACAATGACATTAATTCTTTACTTCATTTTATCGACACAATAGAGGACGTTATTTTGACCAGCCGATTAGGTATCCTCACAAGAAATATTTTGACAGACCAAGAAACAAAACTGATAGAATCTGACGAAGAATTTAAAAATATTGATTTAGTGTCATTACTATATAAGCATAATATTATTATATTTACTCTGTTAATTCCTAAATACGGAAAAGAAAAATATGAAAAATATCGTCTTTTTGAAATTTTGGATGATAAAAATGAAACAATTAGTTTTAAGCACAAAGAAATATTGTTAAAAGACGGTATTGTTTACGAATTTAATGAGAAATCGGAAAAAGCAAGCAATCTTGTAAAATTAAATGATGAATGTATTATCGATATTTTTACAAAATCCATAATAAAAAATTGCATTAGAATTAAGAAAAAAGCAGAAGAAACAATAAAAATTATAACGCCAGGCTCTATTGTAATACAGAAATTTCATAAAACCAAAATGAAAACTACTTGTGGTCATAATATTTTTGTAGAAGGAACAAAATGGATTAAATACAAAAATTGTACTTTATACCTTAAAAATCAATCTTTTACAAATGTCGAAAACACTATTAAACACCATTATTTAAACCCTGAGTTTATTAAAGCTATACCATTTACAAATACAACCAAAGAAGAACTTACTATGGAAATATTGGACACAAAAAATGTCCAAAATAGAAACAAAATTGAAAAACATCAAAAAGTGTCAAATTACCATTATACATGTCTGTATTTGTTAATATCAATTATAATTATACTTATTTCATATCAAAGTGTAAAAAGATTTAAGTTAAATCTATCATCGACTCCGAGGACGGAGCCCGAAACAAGCGTTGGGGGAGTTACAGGGCCACCCACGCTGTCCGCAGAATTTTAATTCATTATGACTATGGATTTTTGCAGCATTAGCAAAAATCCATGATCAACGAAATTGTCGCAAATGGATTTTGTATATACAAAATCCATTTACCCCAACCAACCACAGAGAAACAGAGATCAATGCAAATATCATTTGACCACCCATAGCGAGCCATAATGAAAACATATACTATGAAGAATTCATCAGCTAATTGTAAACATTTATTTATTAAGCTAGCGTTAAGGAAAATTTGAAATAAAGATTCAGTTAGACTTGAAACTTACACAAGAGAAGTTTGTATCTAAAACTTCTAGCCCATTCATATGCCATATGCAAGACCCTTTCGGCCCTTCTGCATAGCTCGTTCGGATCCTTACCTCTTAGAAGTATTATAACATCGTCTGCGTAGCAAACGGGTTCAAATCCCTCCTCAGTCAGTAATAGGTCATTTATGGTGGTCACCCATAGGAGTGGCGATAAAATGCCCCCTGTGGCGTGCCCTGTGCCACTTTCTCCCTTATATTTATGCCATTGGACACACAATTTATCCACCGGTTCTTTAGCATATGGTTTATCCAGTCTCTAAGGACCGGGTCCACCCGGTACTGGTCTAAGGATTGGATCAGTGTGTCGCTCCGCACATTGTTAAAAGCCCCCTCGATGGCAATGCATACCGCCAGTGTGTTCGTATTGGCATCGAACGATTCTTCTATTTTATGCACAACCTCGTGCAGGGCAGTCTCCACCGACCTTCCCTTGACATAGGCATGCTGTTTGTATTTGAGCAGTTCGCTGGATATCACACTCTTTATTATGGTGTCCACAATACGTTCCATGGTTTTGAGTAGAAAGGACGTAAGGCTTATGGGTCTGTAGGCCTTTGGTTTCGCATAACTTGCCTGGCCGGGCTTAGGTATAAACACCACCCTTGCCTCCTGCCAGGCCTTCGGAGTATATGAAAGTCTTAGGCACAGTGTGAAAATTTTGGCCAGACGAGGCGCCAGCTAGTCTGCCTCTTTCTGTAGTAACGCTAGAAATATCCCATTAGGTCCGGGTGACTTAAATGGTTTGAAGCTCCTCAAGGATTCCTTCACCATAAATTCCGTTACTATAAACCTTCGATCAACGTCATTATTCCAAGATTCCGGTGTCTCGTGAGTCCCGTCGTATACTGTGGAAAATGGGTTTTCATCAAAAGCCTCAACATTTCCTCCGTTGTCTCTGCTCTCACTCTCATATCGTCTACTAAAGTTTCAGTTTGGACATGGGTTTTTGAGAGACACATTTTTATCTTGGCGGCGTCATTAACGCTATCGACCTGTTCGCAGAAAAGCTTCCAGGAGGCACGTTTTGCCGCTCTGGTAATCTTATTGTATTCCTTGAGCCGTGTGTAATACACATCCTAATAAACTTCCGCTATTTTACGACCTGCTCTGTTAAAATTGTGCGGACTTCTTTCCCAATATTGCGAATCTCCCGGTCATCCATGGTTTTTCTTGGGCTTATTTCCTTTCCCAAAGAGGACAGCTATCTTTGAAGGATCCCACCAGTGCAGTCGTAATCCTGTTGACATTCTCGTCAATCTCTTCTATGCTATCAAAATTATCGTGCCCAAGTCTTCTTCTGAGTAGCCTTCCGAATTTTTTCCAGTTGGTCTTCAACTTATTCCGGAAGCTTATCGGATTCGGCGCTGGCCGTGCTATTCCAAACCTAATGTAGCGATGGTCAGAGAAAGAGTGTTCGATGGACACCCTCCAATCTTGAACCTCATCGATCAGATTTTCGGAACATGTCGTCACATCTAATACCTCCTCCCTGATCCTATTAACAAAGGTAGCGTCGTTACCAATATTAAGTGTTATTAGGCCGTTAGTATTCAAAACTCTGCCAGGCCTTGGCCCCGTTTATTAGTGTTGGTGATACCCCACGAAATGTGGTGAGAGTTCGCATCGCACCCTATTAGCATCTCGTTTCCTGTCTGTTTTGCTTTCCTCACCAGCCGTTGCAGCTCCGACGTTAGTGGCGGTGTCGGAGAGTCGAAAGGCAGATAAAGTGATGCCAGGTATGCCCCACCGTTTCCCTGTCTCACCACTTTTGCATCCGACGTTGACAACTCTGGGGAAAATGACAAATAACGAAGGTCCTCGGCCGAGTACCAGTGATAGCATAGAATAATTGGTAGTTGGTATGGTTTAGTCCAAAGACTTTGTTCCGGGTCGTCCATGGCTCCCGAATTAAAGCAATATGAATCTTGCCCTTGCTGATTTTCTCCATCAGAGCGTGTGTAGCAGTCTCGCTCAGGTGGAGGTTTTCTGGATTACCTCAATCATAGGTCCTCCAGTAAATTTGCATCTTGGGAGTCGGTGATTATCTCATCGTCTGCTCCCCGTTCTTTAGACTGCACTGACTTTCCTGCCACTGCACTGTCTGATGTCATCGTTTTAGGTTCATTGCCTAGTCTAGTCTTCTGACTTTTTATAATGTCGGTAATGGTCCAATCGTCGGGTCCATGTTCGTTTAGTTTTTTTGTGTTTCAATTCCCTGTTCTGCCAGGTGTTTCAATACTAATATCTTTGCCTATCTTAGCCTTCTAATTTTTAGGAAATGGGCTTCTTGAGAGTAGGTTATGGTACCATCATCGGCTCCCTGTTCGTTGGGTTGCATTGAGTATCCTGTAGCTGCGCTGCCTAATATATCAATATTAGGATCTTTACCTATCCCAGTATTCCGAATCTTTAAGTCGGTGATGGGTCCGTCGTCGGGTTCGTGTTTGTTAGGCTGTGTTGGGTCTCTCGCCACTGCACCCTGATATTTTAGTATTAGGATCATTGTTTCTCCTAGTCTTTTCAATATTGGGAGATGCCGTGATTGTCTCGTTAGAACCCCCTGTTTGGTGGGCAGTGTTGAGTCACCTGCCACTGCACGGCCTGGTGTCGCAGAATAAACATTTCTGCCTATCCTAGTCTTCTCAATGTTGAAAAAGACAGCTTTGCTCCCGTAGTGCGCCATGCCTTTAGTCTTGATCAACACGGAGACTTGATCAATGCCAACCACAAAGAGAGTTCCTTCCTCCTTCTCCTCCCTGTGGAAGACCTCCCACTTCTCTGGGTTTTGCTTCCCCAAGAATTCCAACATGCGTTCCGTCGAAAATTTACTGCCTCATCCCTTGATGAAGACCGTAGCCTTTGTGAGCGGGGGGATATTAACCTTTCTCACAAGGTCGAGCGTTGCGCCCTCCCAGGGAGCGTGAATACCTCTGACGAGCTGTTTGATGGTATCAATACATTCCGCCGGCGCAAAACGCAATGTAAAGATGTCCCCTCTAAACTCGCAGCTCATCATTTGTATGGGTGGACCCTTTACAAAGTTCCACACATGTTCAAAAATCCGATCGTTAACCAGATCCTCCACTTGGGACCGATGATCTGGTGGAATCCTACCGGATGCACATCCGATATTAATGACTGCATAAGTCAGCTCATCTCTGTTGTGCTTCCTTGCCACTCTGGCGTAAGAGGGCGGCTCCTTACCATTCTCAGCGACCATCTTCCCCTTCCGTGATGGCTGTGGCCTTTTGCAAGTCACAGTCCCCCATGAAGACTCAGGGGCCGTGCGCGCTTCCTTCGTTCCTGTTCCAACTTTGTCCACCTCCGCAGGACACAGCCTGGAGTCTCTATTGCGGGATGGCTGGCTTGGTTTTCACAGAGTAGATGAAAGCGGGGAGCTCTTTTTCTTCTTCAGAATTGTTGCAGTGTTATGCTCTTCGGGAGATCTGATTCTTTTTCCAGCTTCCGTAGAAGTGTCTGGAATGTCAGTTCTATCCCTTCCAGAATCCTGCACTTTTGCCCAATTACGCTGCCGCTACATACTCCTCTGTCTCTTTCGCCGTGCACCGGACCGCTTTCTCGGTCTGCTTGTGAGCTTAGCAAAGCCATCGCTCACTTCTGCTGTCATCCCGATGCCCTCATCTCTCGATTCGGCTGCGATGACTATTTCATTGGCACAGTCGCTGTCTGAATCCGAGTCAGAAACTCCACCTTTACTGAAAGGCTGGGGACGAACTGTGCATCCCTCTGGTTTATCCGTCGCTTCCTCATTTTTATTCTGACGACTAGTTGTGCGCTTGAAGCATTACTCTCGACTGCAGGTGCCAAGGCACCCACACCTATAGGAGGGGAGGACAACATGATACTGTCTGACGCCACCACCGCAGATGTTGAGTCTTTGGAGTCCATTTCTAGCCTACTCCAAAAGGCTTTAAAATTTTTTCGTAATAGGTAGTACCTATTCCGAGATACGAATATACATATGTATATTTATTTTTTTTTTGAGGAGCGAAATAAAAACACGTCCGCTTCACTCAACGGCTACAACGTATTGTGTACTTGTGTAAGAAAACATTCGTTATTTAGTGACACATTACATATTTTCGGCAAACGAGAAGCTATTCCTTTCCTTTTACCAGCTACAATCCATCCTAGTGGTGTTTTATGCAATTTGGGTAGATCATCGCCCAGTTGAATTCTACCTGCGCACAGTAAATCGAAGAATATTTCTGCGCCAATCAACAGATCGACTTTTGAAGGTTTATTAAACATCGGATCAGCTAAGTAAATATTTTTGGTATGTTCCAAGAGGACACATCATAAAATTTAGATGGTTTATTACTCGTTATTTTTGGCAACACATAAAAAACTAAACTGGTCTAAAATTCATTGAAACAGGATTTAACAGTGGTTATAGTCTCCTTTTTGAAACACGTTGACACCTCTCCTGCTAAACTGGCTTCTAAATTGTAGCTTTTCTTTTTCAACAACAGTTTCTGAGCAAGATTTTCGCACATTAATTTTACCTGTGCGCCATCATCTAAAGCGGCTCGAGTTCGATGATATCTACAACATTTATCTCTAACCATTACAACATCCGTAGCGAGTATGATTTCAGGCTTAGCTACTACATTTAAAACGGCAGTTCCAGTTTCAGCCTGGGTTTGTGCTGATGTCGAAAGCCCACATTAATTTGTTTGGCGAGACGATTCCTTGACTGCCTCTTTATGCAAGAGGTGGTGATGAGGCACGTTGCATTTTCCATTGCATTTTCCTTTCTTTAAACATTTGAAGCACAAATTTGCGTTCTTTACCACATTGCTACGTTCTTGAATGGTCAGTTTCTTAAACTGATAGCATTGTGCTAGACAGTGACCACAACTGCCAAAGCAGCAGGATGATTACGTTTTCCACTACTTGGTTTATGGGTAATTCTCGGCTTGTTATCCTCTTGTTTTAATTTTGACTCTCGAGCCTCCAGGTTCGTAACGTCTTCTTAGAATGACAACGAGCAGATATCTTACTGTAATCGACATTATCTTCCCATTTGATTTCTGTGTCACCATCGACACTTTCCATTGCAATATTAATTACCATAGCATTAGCTATGGCTTCTTGGTTACCTAGTGACAACAATGCACTTAAATGTGCATTCATCGAATTAATCTCATATCTAAGAAGGGTAGAATATGTTTTTGAAGACTTTGATAACGATAACAACGCTGCAATATGTTCCTCGAACATCACTGCTTTTTTATACCCTCCACCATAGGATGCGGGTATACTAATTGCGTCATTCTGTTTGTAACTCGAAATATTCGTCTAAGACCCCATAAAGTATATATATTCTGGATTGTCATGACATTTTAAGTCGATCTAACCATGTCTATCTGTCGAAAGCACGCTAACTTGAAATTTTGCACAAATACTTCTTATTAGTGTAGGTCGGTTGGGATTGTAAATGGGCCATATTGGTCCCCGTTTGATATAGCTGTCATATAATCCGATCTGCGATCTTGACTTCTTGAGCCTAAAGAGGGCCTAATTACTATCAGATTTAGCAGAAATTTTGAAA
The DNA here is from genome assembly GCF_963082655.1 of Stomoxys calcitrans. Taxonomy (NCBI): domain Eukaryota; kingdom Metazoa; phylum Arthropoda; class Insecta; order Diptera; family Muscidae; genus Stomoxys; species Stomoxys calcitrans. Next base: position 59,191,072 of record NC_081552.1, read on the forward strand.
TTTTTGATAATTGTCATCAGTTGCATTGAAATCTTTAAGAGTAATAGTTTAGAACCCAAATGATCCTTGAGTATTAACAAGTAATAGCGTGCTAAGTTCGGCTTGGCCGAATCCTATATACCCTCGACCATGGATCGCATTTCTCAAGTTCTTTTCCCGGCATTTCTTCTTAGACAAAACAAGTAAGAGCGTGCTAAGTTCGGCCGGGCCGAATCTTATATACCCTCCACCATTGATCGCATTTGTCGAGTTCTATGCGCGGTATCTCTTTTTAGACAAACATAGAATATTGAATAAGAACTGTTATCCTATTGGAGCTATATCAAGTTATAGTCTAGAGGTTCAAGAAGTCAAGACCCAAGATCGGTTTATATGGCAGCTATATAAGGTTATGGACCGATTTGAACCATACTTAGTACAATTGTTGGAAATCATAACAAACCACGTCATGCTAAATTTCTGGCAAATCGGCAAATCAAGATCCAAGATCGGTTTATATGGCAGCTATATCAACACATGTACCGATATAGCACAGTTACAATCCCAACCGACCTACACTAATGAGAAGTATTTGTGCAAAATTTCAAGCGGCTAGCTTTACTCCTTCGAAAGTTAGCGTGCTTTCGACAGACGGACGGACGGTCGGACATGGCTAAATCAACATAAAGTGTCATATTGATCAAGAATATATATACTTTATGGGGTCTCAGACGTATGTTTCGAGTAGTTACATACAGAATGACGTAATTAGTATACCCCCATCCAATGGTGGAGGCTATAAAAACCGCTCATCCTGGTAAATTAATTTGATAAAAAGAGACATAAAATTAAGAGATCCGAATACTTCATTTAAAATTTCTGGAGCTTCACTTCACGACGACTTTTGGACCCCGCAATAGCCAATGTTGTGTTTCAATCTGCTACAGGCGGCCGCATCTTTTCAATCAATACCATTAATTTTGTTTTTGAACTTACGTATATGTCCTCTATTTCGACAAAGACGCATTTGCTGATTCCTAATATTCAGCATTCAATTTGTCGATCTCTTGATCATTTTAAGGTAATCTTCCAACATATCCAATCTACAATTTAAGTCTGCTGCGGCCATAGACGTACCCTTTGTTGCGACCACCTTATGAACTCTTCACGTGCTGTTCCTTGTGGTCGTTCGCAATGTCTATACTCCAATTATATCAATTAAACACTCTCTCAATTTCTTTGTTATTATACCCTCTACCATAAGATGGGGGGTATACTAATTTCGTCATTCTGTTTGTAACTACTCGAAATATTCGTCTGAGACCCCATAAAGTATATATATTCTTTATTGTCGTGAAATTTTATGTCGATCCGTCCGTCTGTCCGTCCGTCTGTCTGTCGAAAGCACGCTAACTTCCGGAGGAGTAAAGCTAGCCGCTTGAAATTTTGCACAAATACTTCTTATTATTGTAGGTCGGTTGGTATTGTAAATGGGTCATATCGGTCCATGTTTTGATATAGCTGCCATATAAACCGATCTTGGGTCTTGACTTCTTGAGCCTCTAGAGTGCGCATTTCTTATCCGATTGGGATAAAATTTTGCACGACGTGTTTTGTTATGATATCCAACAACTGTGCCAAGTATGGTTCAAATCGGTTTATAACCTGATATAGCTGCCATATAAACCGATCTTGGGTCTTGACTTCTTGAGCCTCTAGAAGGCACAATTCTTATCCGATTGGAATGAAATTTTGCACGACGTGTTTTGTTATGATATCCTACAACTGTTCCAAATATGGTTCAAATCGGTTCATAACCTGATATAGCAGTCATATAAACCGATCTGGGATCTTGACTTCTTGAGCCTCTAGAGTGCGCAATTCTTATCCGATTAGAATGAAATTTGGCACGTAGTATTTTGTTATGATATCCTACAACTGTTCCAAATATGGTTCAAATCGGTTCATAACCTGATATAGCAGTCATATAAACCGATCTGGGATCTTGACTCCTTGAGCCTCTAGAGTTCGCAATTATTATCCGATTTGCCTGAAATTTTGTACGACAGATTCTCTCATGACCATTAACATACGTGTTTATTATGGTCTGAATCGGTCTATAGCCCGATACAGCTCCCATATAAATCGATCTCTCTGTTTTACTTCTTGAGCCCACAAAGAGCGCAATTCTTATTCGAATTGGCTGACATTTTACACAGGTCTCCAACATAAATATAATTTAATTGTGGTCCAAACCGCACCATATTTTAATATCGCTCTAATAGCAGAGCAAATCGTTTCTTATATCCTTTTTTTGCCTAAGAAGAGTTGCCGGGAAAAGAACTCGACAAATGCGATCCATGGTGGAGGGTATATAAGATTCCGCCCGGCCGAACTTAGCACGCTTTTACTTGGCTGATCTCAAATACCTTTCATTTGAGCCACATATTGACATGGTCGAAAAATTTTTTCCCTTTGGGGGCCCTACATTTGGATATCAAATTCGTATTCTACTCCCAAATACCTTTCATTTGAGCCCCATATTTCCGTAGTCGGCAAATATGACCGGCTTGGGGGGTGTTTTGGGCGATTAAAAACTCTCTTATTTAAGCCTCATATTGCAATAACCACAAAATACTTACTATTTGGGTGGTGTTGTGGGGGTGGGGTGGCCCCACAGATACTTTTCCCGAATATTGATATCAAATTCATGCTACATTCCCAAAGACCTTTCATTTGAGCTCCATATTGCTATGGTCGTAAATTTGTCCCCTTTGGGGAATGTTCTTGGGAAGTGGCGGCCCCCAAACACTTGGTCCCATATTTGGTTTTTAGATTCGTATTCTGCATTCAAATACCTTTTATTTAAGCCCCATATTCCCATGGTCAGTAAATAAGTCCTGTTTGGGGGGTGTTTTGGGAAAGGGGTGGACCCCCAGAAACGTGGTCCCACATTTGAATATCAGATTCGTATTTTACTCGCAAATACCTTTCATTTGAGCCCCATATTGCCATGGTCGGTAAATATGTCCGATTTAGGGGTGTTTTCTACAAAAAATGTAGTACCCTATTTTCACCACGGGATCATTATGCACCATCTGTGAAAATTTTAAAAACATCGGTTCGGCCGTTTCTGAGTCTATAAGAAACACTCAAACATACAAACAAACATAAGTTGATTTTTAGATATTAGATTTCAGCCTAATCGGATAAAAGTCGAGGCTTGCAAGGGCTCAAGAAGTCAAAGCAGGAGATCGGTTTATATGGGAGCTATATTATGTTCTTAACCGATTTGAACCGTACTGGACACAGTTGTTGGAAGTCAAAACAGAACACCATGTACAAAAATGTACAGCCAAATCGGATGAAAATTGCGGCTTTCAGGGGCCCAAGAAGTCAAACCTATTTGGACCGATCTTTGCACATTTGCTGGAAGTCATAACAGAACACTACGTGCAAAATTTCAGCCGAACCGGGCAAACATTATGGCTTTCATGGGCTCAAGAAGTCAAATTGGGAGATCGGATTATATGGGAGCTTTATCCAAATCTGAACCGATATAGCTCATTTGCAATCCCCAACGACCTACATCAATATAAAGTGTTGGTGCAAAATTTCAAGTAGCTATCTATATGCGTTCGACCGCCATCGTTATTTCGACAGACGGATGGACGGACGGAAATGGCATGTTTGAATCAGAATTTCGAGACGATCAAGGATATATAAACTTTATGGGTTCCTAGACGAATATTTCGAGGTGTTACAAACGGAGTGTATACCCTCATCCTATGGAGGTGGGTATAAAAATTTAAATATAATCTTTCAAATAAAAACATTAGATAAATAAAATTACTTTGAGGCCCTCTTACAAAGGCCTTGAGCCCATAGATGATAATTTCTTACCCGATTTCGCTGGAATTTGAAACATTAGGTTATATAAGATCCCTTGTCATATTTCCCAATTACGGTCCAATCTTACTTATAGCTGCCATATAACCGGTCTGAAGATTTAAGGTCTTAATTTTAAAAATCGTTTTGTTTTTGCTCAATTCCACTTAAACTGTGTCTTGTGCTAGGCTTCTCTGCACCTACATCAAAAACGATCCGGATCTGTCAATATTTGGATAAAAGAGTGCAGACACAACTTATGAGGATGATGACTATATGTTCGAGTTAATATGTTTTTAAATGTTTTATTTTGCCACTTATCTACCACATGAGCGATTTGATTATTCTCAACCAATTGATTATTCTAAACAAATTTCAACGAAGTCGGGTAATAAATGCGCCTTTTATAGGCCTAAAACCCAAAATCTGCAGATCGGTCTATATGGCAGCTATATCCAAAAATGTTCAGAACCATTTTTGGTTCGAATATCGGCGGGCCTAATAAAACTCACTATGCCAAATTTCAGCGAAATCGGATAATAAATGTGCTTGTTATAGGCAAATCGAGTAAAAATTGCGCCCTTCAGTGGCTCAAATTGTCAAATTGGGTGATCGATTTATATGGCAGCTATATCAGGTTATCAACCGATTTATACCATAATTGTACATACCGATTCCAACCATTCTTAGCAGAGTTGTTAGCAGTGGTACCAAAATACTTTGCAAGTGGTGTTTTGGTACCACTTCGTTCAACCTAATCGGATAATAATTGCGCCCTCTAGAGGGTCAAGAAGTCAAGACCCAAGATCGGTTTATATGGCAGCTATATCAAAACATGGACCAATTTGGCTCATTTACAATCCCAACAGACTTACAGCTATATCCGGTTATAGACTGATTTAAACCGTATTTGGCACAGTTGTTGGAAGCCGTAATAGAACACCGCATGCAACATTTACGCCAAATCGGACAAAAATTGCCGCTTGTAAGGACTTAAGAAGTCAAATCGGGAGATCGATTTATATGTGTGCTATATCACGTTACCGACCGATAACAAAATACTATGTGCAAAATTTCAGCCAAATCAGACAAAAATTGCGGCTTCCAGGGACTCAAGAAGTCAAATCGGAAGATCGGTTTATATTGGTGCTATATCACGTAACAAACCGATTTGAACCATACTTGCCACAGTTGGTGATAGTCGTATTAGAACTCTACATATCACGTTACCGACCGATTTGAACAATACTTTGCACAGTTGTTGGGAGTCATAAGAGAATTCCACGTGCAAAATTTCAGACAAATTGCGGCTTCCATGGGTTCAAGAATTCAAATCGGGAGATCGGTGTATATGGATGCTACATCACCTTATGAACCAATTTAGACCGTACTTGTCACGGTTGTTTGTAGTCATAACAGAACACCACGTGCAAAATTACACTCAAATTGGAAAAAAATGTCGGCTTCCATGGGCTCAAGAATTTAAATCGGGAGATCGGAACCGATACGACCCATTTGGAATTCCCAACGACCTAGGTCTAGGGGAAGTGTCTGTGCACAATTTCAAGCAGCTAGCTTATGAGTTCGACCGCTATCGTGATTACGACAGACAGACGGAAATGGCTATATCGAATCAGAAGGTCGAGACGATCCAGAATATGTACACTTTATGGGGTCCACGATCAATATTTCAAGGTGTTACAAACGGAGTGACTAGATTAGTATACCCCCATCCTATGGTGGTGGGTATAAAAAGAAATAAGTAAAAACGCGCTGTGTTCGGCAGGGCCGATTCCGTTAAAAGATAACTGAATTTTCAGTTCTTACATGAATTATTTTGCAACAAATGCAACTCGGTATTCGATTGAGACTGTTATGGGCTCAAGAAATCATATTTATCATACTTGGGACATATAGTCGGAACAAAAGTCCTTGGATCAAATTCCACAAAATCAAATCTCGGATCGGTTAATATGGGTGCTATATCAGTATTAAGCACAGATGTTGAAAGACATAACATAAGTCGTTGTGTCAAATTGTAGCCAAATCAGTTGAAAATTGAGGCCTCTAGAGTCTTACGACTCGGTTTATATGGGGGCCATATCTAAATCTGAACCGATGTGGCCCATTTGCAACCGACAATGACCTACATCGGGAGGAAGTATCGCTGCAAATTTTCAATCAGATATCTTTATTCGTTCGAACGCTATAGTGATTTCGACACACGGTTAGACGGTTGGAATTCCCAACGACCTAGGTCTAGGGGAAGTGTCTGTGCACAATTTCAAGCAGCTAGCTTATGAGTTCGACCGCTATCGTGATTACGACAGACAGACGGAAATGGCTATATCGAATCAGAAGGTCGAGACGATCCAGAATATGTACACTTTATGGGGTCCACGATCAATATTTCAAGGTGTTACAAACGGAGTGACTAGATTAGTATACCCCCATCCTATGGTGGTGGGTATAAAAAGAAATAAGTAAAAACGCGCTGTGTTCGGCAGGGCCGATTCCGTTAAAAGTTAACTGAATTTTCAGTTCTTACATGAATTATTTTGCAACAAATGCAACTCGGTATTCGATTGAGACTGTTATGGGCTCAAGAAATCATATTTATCATACTTGGGACATATAGTCGGAACAAAAGTCCTTGGATCAAATTCCACAAAATCAAATCTCGGATCGGTTAATATGGGTGCTATATCAGTATTAAGCACAGATGTTGAAAGACATAACATAAGTCGTTGTGTCAAATTGTAGCCAAATCGGTTGAAAATTGAGGCCTCTAGAGTCTTACGACTCGGTTTATATGGGGGCCATATCTAAATCTGAACCGATGTGGCCCATTTGCAACCGACAATGACCTACATCGGGAGGAAGTATCGCTGCAAATTTTCAATCAGATATCTTTATTCGTTCGAACGCTATAGTGATTTCGACACACGGTTAGACGAATCAATGGGTCTAGCTATTCTCTTTAGTGTCGTAAACAATTACACAAAGTTATAATACCCCGTACCACAGGGGTGGAGAAGGGTATAAGAAGCAAACTAAAGAGACAAATGCCTCTGCCTGCAGGATCGTATTATGGCAGCAGTGCCACGCACTCGACCTCAAGTGTCGCCTGGGGTATTCGATCGGAAACATATTCCATTCTTTCCAGATTTTCTATCGTTGCCTCGATTATATCACGCAATAAATGCGTCTTTTATGGCTCCAAAACCTTAAATCAAGAGATCGGTCTATATTGCAGCTATATCCAAATCTGGACCGATCTGAGCCAAATTGAAAATAATATCGAAACTTTTATCACAACTCACTTTCCCAAATTTCGGCGACATCGGACAATAAATACGCCTTTTATGGGCTCAAAACCTTAAATCGAGAGATCGGTCTATATGGCAGCTATATCCAAATCTGAACCGATCTGATCCAAATTGACAAAGGGTGTCGAAGGGCCTAAGACAACTCACTGTCCCAAATTTCAGCAAAATCGGATAGTAAATGTGGCTTTTATAGCTCTAAGACCCTAAATCGGAGGATCGATCTATATGGCAGCTATATCCAAAACTGGACCGATCTGAGCCAAATTGACGAAGGATGTCGAAGGGCCTAAGACAACTCACTGTCAGAAATTTCAGCAAAATCGGATAATAAATGTGGCTTTTATGGGTCTAAGACCCTAAATCGGAGGATCGGTCTATATGGCAGCTATATCCAAAACTGGATCGATCTGAGCCAAATAGACGAAGGATGTCGAAGGGCCTAAGACAACTCACTGTCAGAAATTTCAGCAAAATCGGATAATAAATGTGGCTTTTATGGGTCTAAAACCCTAAATCGTAGGATCGGTCTATATGGCAGCTATATCCAAAACTTTACCGATCTGGGCCAAATTGGCGAAGGATGTCGAAGAGCCTAAGACAACTCACTGTCCGAAATTTCAGCAAAATCGGATAATAAATGTGGCTTTTATGGGCCTAAGACCCTAAATCGGCGGATCGGTCTATATGGGGGCTATATCTAGATATAGTCCGATTTGGCCCATCTTCGAACTTAACCTGCTTATGGACAAAAAAAAAATGGACTGTCATTAGTTTTACTCCGATGTTCTTGCGGAATTTTCTGGGTCATCTCCAGTTTGTGACGATGCAGGCTTGTATCGGGGCCGATACACCCTAATTACATTCGGGGATCAACGCTCAATTGAAATGTATCGTTGTGCGCTAAAAAACATTGGTAAGATCTGGCCAGGTGTAGCACTAGATTTAGTCAAGAAGAAAGATATTCCTTCTATACCAATGACGCACGCTTGGATACGAAGGAGTCCCTCAGATCCTGAAGCGATACTTGGAAGGCTAAGGGAATGTAATCCCAATCTTTCAACCAGGGGACATGCAGTATTCGTACTAAACTCCGGCTGTCTCGCAGATCTCAACAAGTCTGAAGGAGTTATATCCTACGGATTCAACAAGTTGAAACTAATGGTATATAGGGACGACGGAGGTGGGGAATCAGGACACGGCTCAACAGTTGTTGCTTGCCTAAAGAACTATCGAGCATATCGCTAAGGTCTGGCGGATTGCAGGAGACTGAAAATCCCTCTGCCACAATCGAGACAGGAGTGGAAGGAATATGTGTGCGCCAGCGGGGAAGGACGTAACTCAAAAAGTATTTCGACAGCAGCAGCTAGTGAATCATCTAAGGAGGAATCGTCCACACCGCAAGTGTCCAGTGTCCTGAGGAAGAGTAGTTCCACTGCTTTTTACCTGCCCCTGGATGCGTACGGAAGCTCATCATGACAAGATCTAACAAATCTTGTGAGGATGAAATCTCGGCGGAATCAGAAGACGAGGCTAACGCAACAGTGATGAAAGTTCTGAATCCTGACTATAGTCCGGTTTCTGCAGATAAATCTCCACCACTGTAAGGCCACTTTGGCGGCACTTAAGGTCCTCCTCATGGCAGGGGTATTTAATGTGGTTCTTATCCAGGAACCATGGGTGCGTGGAGGAATGGTTCATGGACTAAGAATTCCGGGATTTAAACTATTCAAGGTTAGGGGGAGTGGGAGACACAGAGCCTGTATTCTTGAAAAGAGTAGTCTTAATGTTTTCTTCTTCCGTCGCTAAGCAATGAAGATTCGGTAGTAGCCAGCCTTGAAATAACTATGTCTCATTACTGGCAGGCTTCCCTATATATGGCACACGATTCAGAGATGCCGCCTTCAAACCGTAAGTTGCTGGTTGAAGCCGCTTCAGTAGGGAAGAAGAGTCTCATTGTGGGAAGTGATGCTAATGCATATCACCAGCTATAGGGAGGTTCGGATGTTAACGAAAGGGTGAGTTACTTATCGAATATATTAAAAGTTGCAATCTGGCGATTTGTAATAAAGGGGACAAACCGACTTTTATTATCAGGAACAGGCAGGAGGTAATACATATTACCCTTGTATCGGAAGATATTAGCGTAAGAATATAGGACCGTGATGTATTGGATGACCACAGCTTCTCTGATCATCGTTATGAAGGGGTAAGATTGTGGTCCTATTTATCTGTCATCCTTTATGCTGAAGACACTTGAGAGGTTGATTGAAACATAACTTAGTGCAATGAGGCCTGGAGATCGCCTATATCGGCAGCAGCATTCATATAGTAAAGGCAAATCTACTAAACACCCCTCTAGTCAGCTTCATGGAGGGTTCTTTCGCAGTCAAGGAATATACAGTGGTAGCATTTCTTGACGTTGAAGGTACTTTCAATAATGTAAAATCGACGTCATGAAGAAGTTGGAGTTTCTAGGCATCTACTCTACAGAAGGAAAGTTTATTAATAACTTATTTACTAAAAGATGCATAACGGTAGGCTTGGGATCTGTGAATCTAAAAAGATGAGTCTGCAGAGGAACACATCAAGGAGGTGTACTGTCTCCATTACTTTGAAATATAGCCATTAACAATATATTATTGTCATTGAATGAAAAAGGTGTAAAAATGGTCGCGTATGCTAATGACGTGGCAATTGCATTTAGGGGAAAGTTTCCCAGCACTATACGAGATATACTTCAGGAAGCTTTACATGCAACACCAAAGTGGGCTACCGAAAGTGGTCTAGGTATAAATGCTTGCAAGACAGAACTAGTTCTTTTCAGCAGGAGATAGAAGTTACCTACAGTGGCACCTGTCTCCTTAGGAGGAGAGAATGTTCCATCTACAGAAAGCGCATGCATTGGGTATATACTGTAGTTTTCAGACCTATAATGCTATATGGTGTTATGATGTGGTGGACGGCGCTTCAAAAGTCCACCTACTGTCCAATACTCAACCGGATCCAAAGGATGGCTTGTTTTTGCATCACAGCCGCACTGAGGACGACATCATCTGATGCACTAAATTTAATGCTACATCTAATGCATCTGCACATTTGGCTAAACAAATTTCTGCGACCACTGCCGTGAGGCTAAAGGAACTTCCTCTTTTGTTACGTGAGGTCTATGTAGACTGTGTTATCCTTGATACAATGTCCGATGTTCCAGGCAGTGTAGATTACACCCTACCTGAGCCGCTTTTTGATAAAAAGCACTAAAAAGTGGTAAAAGAAGTTACATAGACTTCAATACGGATGGTTTGAAACTAGACGACCAGGTGGGCTTTGGGGTGTACTGTAAAGATCTATAACTGGTCATATCGAAAAGGTTACCCGACCACCGCAGTGAGTATCAAGCGGGGATCCTTGGTAGTGGTGGAATGGCTAAGATAAAATGCCATAATGACGATTGGCATAAATATCTTCTCACACAGCGAGGCAGCCATTAAATCTCTGAAGAACGTATTTCTAAACACAAAAACCGCCCGCGACTGTCGCAAATCTCTCAAAGAGATGGCTGAACAGTTCAAAATTCGCCTGTTCTGGGTGCCGGGCCATAGAGAAATCCCAGGGAATTCTTAAGCGGATGAGCTTGAGAGACTAGGAACTACCTTACACATTCCAGGAAACTGGAATCTGTGGGAAACCCTTTAACGATATGTGAGCATTCCAAACCTATGTGACGTAATCTAGGCTTGAAGAGGTTTACCGCTTTGCCGTCACTGGCTAGAACAGACGTCTCAGTCATTATGTCCCAGGGAATTCTAAAGCGGGGGAGCTTGAGAGACTAGGAACTACCTCACACATTCCAGGGAAACTGGAATCTGTGGGTATGCCTCTAACGACATGTGAGCATTCTAAAACTATTTGACCTAATCTAGACTTGAAGAGGTCTACCGATTTGCCGTCACTGGCTAGAACAGACGTCTCAGTCATTGTGTCTGTCATGACAGGCCACTGTCTAATAGGAAAACATGCAGACAGACTAAAGATTGCCCGCAACGACTTTTGCAGAAGCTGTGAGGAAATTGAAGGAGAAGAGTCTATACAGCACCTTTTGTGTGTTTCCCGCACTGGCAGTCAGAAGGAGTTTAAATTCTTATTCTTTTGAGAACCTGTCTAATTTAGCGGATGTGAACATTCGCAAGTTGTTGGGCTTTTTAAAGCGATCTGGATGGTTTAATGGTAGGAACTAGAAATCCTCCTTCTTCTGTTCCTAGGGTACCACAATGGACGAAAACGTCTAAACGACTGTCACTTAAACCTAACCTAACCTAGAGACAATATTCGAAATATCATAATACATGTTAGCCCAATATATAGGTTTCCGGGCTGAACCTCACCAATTTCAATATTTTATTAGAACGTAAGATTTTCAGAATCAAATTCTGTGTTCCTTGTTCAGTGTTCATCTTTAATCTTAAAATAAGCACAAATGTCCGATTAGAGATTTTTAAATTTTGCCAACCATCTATCTATTTATATATTTATACTAGCTGACACGGGGCCGCTCCGCTGCGCCTTCTTTTACTTTATATGGGACAAAAGTTTCCTTGGAACATTTATTTTCGACAATTGATGAAATAAGTGAAACACCATGCTACGAAAATAGTACAATATATCGCTTGACTAACAGTTTAACAATATAAGTGCCTTTATCTGAATCCCATATGATCTTTATTGGCCTACGAATTTAAGTTTGGATGTAAGGTGTACTCCATTCTTAAAATACTTCATTTCAGCCCGATATTCTCATGATTTATGATTTAGGGGTGTTTTCGGGGGAGAGGTGGTCCCCCAGATAATTGGCCCTGAAAAAATATCAGCACCGTGATCTTCTCTCAAATACCATTTATTTAAACCCCATATTGCCATTGGCTTAAGAGGAGTTTACAGGATGAGGTGTCCCCCAAACACATGACCCAGAAATATGTTATCAAATTAGTTTTCTAATCTCAAATACCTTTCATTTGAGCCACATATTGGCGAAAAATTTGTTCCCTTAGGGGGTGTTTTGGGAAAGGGGTGATGCCCTACATACATGATCCTACATTTGAATATCGAGTTCGTATTCTACTCCCAAATACCTTTATTTGAGCCCCATATTGCGATGGTCACTAAAAAATAGCTGTTTGTGGGGTATTTTGCGAAAGGGGTAGACCCCCAGAAAATTGGTTCCGAAAATGGGTATCAATTCTTGCTCTACCCCCAATACCTTTCATTTCGGTAAATATGACCGAGTTAGGTGTGTTTTGGGGAGTGGGGAGGTCCCCCAAATTCTAAGCCCGGAAAATATATCAGCAATGTACTCGATTCTCATATATCTATATATCATTTATTTAAACCCCATATTGCTATTGCCCTCGAAATTGGATATCAAATTCGTTTTCTAATCTCATTTAAACTCCTTATTGCAAAGTCAGCAAATATGTCCAGTTTGGGGTATTGGCCCTAAAAACAATGAATATTTAGTTCCACTCTCTTTAAGACCCAAATTGTCTTGGTGAGCAAATACGTCTTATTTGGGGGTTGTTATGGTGGTGGGACGTGCGCTAGACAATTGTTGATATCAGATACGTGGTTTTCTCCCACATACCTTTAATTTGAGCCCCATATTTCCATAGTCGGCAAACATGATCGGCTTGGGGGGTGTTTTGGGGATGGGCGGCCACTCAGTGAGTTGGTCTTGAAAATATATATCCGATTCGTGTTCCACTTTAAAAACCCTCTTATTTGAGCCTCATTATTTGCAATAGTCAGAAAATACTATTTGGGTGGTGTTGTGGGGGTGGGGTTGCCCCATAAACACTTTTCCCGAATATTGATATAAAATTCGTGCTTTACTCCCAAAGACGTCTCATTTGAGCCCCATTTCGCTTTGGTCGTCAATTTGTCTCCTTTGGGGGATGTTTTTGGTGAGAGGCGGCCCCCAGTAAATAAGTCCCGTTTGGGGGGTGTTTTGGGAAAGGGGTGGACCCCCCGAAACGTGGTCCCACATTTGGATATCAGATTCGTATTCTACTCGCAAATACCTTTCATTTGAGCCCCATATTGCCATGGTCAGTAAATATGTCCGATTTGAGGGTGTTTTGGGGCTTGGGGTGGTCCCCCTAGCACTTGGTCCGACAATTGGATATCAGATACGTTTTCTTATCCTGAATACCTTTCTTTTGAGTCATATTGTCGTGATTGGTGTAAATATATGTTTGGTAGGTTTTAGGGTGGGGCGGCCCCCCTAGGTACCCCATCCGAAATTTGGATAGCAAATTTTTAATTTTAGGGTACTATATGAGAGCACACAAAATTTCGCTTAAATCGCACCACCAATCTCCGAGATCTGGCGTTTCTGAAAATTAGGGTAAGGGGGAGAGTGGAGGGCGCAATTCTTAATTGATTTAGCTGAAATTTTGTACAACGCCTTTTCCCATGACCTTTAACATGGGTGCCAAATTTGTTCAAATAAGTCCATTACCTAATATAGCTCCCATATAAACCTATCTCTTGATTTTACTTCTTGAAGCAATTCTTATCATTATCCTGTGTTTGCCTATAAAAAGATGCCGGCCAAATAACTTGTTTTACCTACAATAAGATTCCGGGCAAAGAATTTGAGATATGCGATCCATGTTGAAGGGTATATAAGATTCGGCCCAGCCGAACTTAGCACGCTTTTACTTGTTTTATCACATTTGTTGGTGAACCCTTATAAATGTTGGTGAACCCAAAAAAAAAAACCAATTCCCAATTCCAGTTTGCTTTACGAAATTGCTATTTTAATTAACGAATGTAAACATTATTTTTGTTGCTTGGCGCTTTATTATGTGTGTAACGCAATTGCGCTTTTTTGCATACATTTTTAAGCGAGGTAAGTTGATTTTGTATATCTTGGTGGTGTCCCGTAAATATTTTATGTTGATCACTGAAAAAGTGTTATTGTGTCATGGCAAATTGTATACATGAAACTAATGACATTTTATTTGTCCAAAAATTGATTGACAGTTCTTTACATATAAAAATCAATTTGTGTTTGTTTGTATGTTTGTGTGTTCCTTACAGACTCAGAAAAGGCTGAACCGATTTTCTTGAAATTTTCACAGATGGTGCATAATGACCCCTTGGGGAAAATAGGGCACTACATTTTTTGATATCTGAAGGGGGGGGGGGGTGGGGGGGGACCTCCCCCTTACCCTAATTTTCAGAAACGCCAGATCTCGGAGATGGGTCGTGTGATTTAAATTTGAAATTTTTCGAAATTTTGTGTGCTCTTATATAGTACCCTAAAATTAAACATTTGGTATCCAAATTTCGGATGGGTTACCTAGGGGGCTACCCCATCCTAAAACCTACCAAACATATATTTAGACCAATCACGACAATATGACTCAAAAGAAAGGTATTTAGGATAAGAAAATGTATCTGATATCCAATTGTCGGACCAAGTGTTAGGGGGGCCACCCCAACCCCCAAAACACCCCTAAATCGGACGTATTTACTGATCAAGGCAATATACGACTCAAATGAAAGGTATTAACGAGTAAAATACGAATCTATTATCCAAATGTGGGACCACGTCTCGGGGGGTCCACCCCTTTCCCAAACCGCCCCACAAATTGGACTTATTTTCTGACCATGGGAATATGGGTCTTAAATAAAAGGTATTTGAATGCAGATTACGAATCTGATATCCAAATATGGGACCAAGTGTTTGGGGGCCGATTCTCCCCAATAATATCCCCCAAAGGGGACAAATTTACGACCATAGCAATATGGGGTTCAAATGAAAGGTCTTTGGGAGTAAAGCACGAATTTGATATCAATATTCGGGAAAAGTGTCTATGGGGCCACCCCACCCCCACAGCACCACCCAAATTGGAAGTATTTGCTGACTATTGCAATATGAGGCTCAAATAAGAGGGTTTTTAGACTGGAACATGAATCCGATATATATTTTCAAGGCCAACTCACTGAGTGGCCGCCCATCCCCCAAAACACCTCCCTAACCGGTCATGTTTGCCGACTATAGAAATATGAGGCTCAAATTAAAGGTATTTAGGAGTAGACCACGTATCTGATATCAACATTAGGGACCAACTGCCTAGCGGACGTCCCACCACCATAACAACCCCCAAATAGGACGTATATGCTCACCAAGACAATTTGGGTTTTAAGGAGTGTGGAACTAAATATTTATAGTTTTTAGGACCAATACCCCAAACCGGACATATTTGCTGACTTTTGCAATAAGGAGTTTAAAAGAGATTAGAAAACGAAATTGATATCCAATTTTGAGGCCAATGGCAATATGGGGTTCAAATAAATGATATATAGATATATGAGAATAGAGCACATTGATGATATATTTCCCCAAGCTCCACTTTGACACCGACCATGTCAATGTGGAGCTTAAATAAAAAGTATTGGGAGGTAGAGCAAAAATTTATACCCACTTTCGGAACCAATTTTCTGGGGGTCTACCTCTTCCCCAAAATACCCACAAACAGCAATTTTTTTGTGATCATCGCAATATGGGGCTCAAATAAAGGTACTTGGGAGTAGAATATGAATTTGATATCCAATTGTAGGACCAAGTATTTAGGGCATTACCACTTCCCCAAAACACCCCCGAAAGGGTAATTTTTTTTAAACTCCCCTAAACCGATGGCAATATGGGGTTTAAATAAATGATATTTGAAAGAAGAGCACGATGCTGATATTTTTTCAGAGCCAAGTCTATGGGGGACCACCTTACCCCCGAAAACACCTCTAAATCAGATATCATGAGAATATCGGGCTGAAATAAAGTATTTGAAATTCGTAGACCAATTAAGATCACATGGGTTTCAGACAAAGGCACTTTATTGTTAAACTGTTTGTCAAGCGTATTTTACTAAAAGCTTTTTAATTGTCAAAAATAAATATTCCAAAGGAAATTTTGTTCCATATAAAGTAAAAGAAGGCGCAGCGGAGCGGGCCCGGGTTAGCTAGTAGGGTATATAATTTGTGTACCCACCACCATATGATAAGGGTATACATCTATTCACTCCATTTGTAACGCCTCGAAATATTCGCCTAACACCCCATAAAGTATATATATTCTTGATCGTCTCCACGTTGTGAGTCGATCTAGCCATGTCCGTCCGTCCGTCTGTCCAAATCACGATAGCGGTCAAACGTGTAGAGCTAGCCGCTTGAAATTTTACACAGATACTTAATATTGATGTGGGTCGTTGATGATTGCAATGAGCAAATATTAATCATCGAAAATCGCTGTATTGTTTTTTTAATATTCCCCATGAAGATCTATTCAATTTTGCATGCGTTTGAACCTATTATCGAAGCACTTTTGCCACTCTGATTGAGGTATCTCCAAAACATACATTCTGATCGCATCAAACGCTTCCTCAGGTGTCGAAAAACGTTGACCTCTCATTTTATTTTTTACGTATGGTAAATAAAAAGAAGTCATTCGGTGACAAGTTATGACTTACGGCGGATGTCTCATCAAATCAATGTTTTGAGTGATCAAAAATGCAGTTCTTTGAGCAGATGTGTGAGAACTCGCACTGTCGTAGTGAAGAGTGATCCGTCTTCGGCGGTTGATTTTCCTGGTTTTTTGGAAGACTGCTGGCATAAAAATTTTTATGTACCACTCTGAATTGACTGTTCTACGTGGTTTTTGTCGTACGATTTCGACATGTCCAGTTTTTCGAAAATAAACAGGCAATCATTTACTTGAAAGTGCTATGCCTATACAGTCGACTGATGTTTACTTTTAAGTTCATACGCGTACGTCCACGATTTATCCCATCACTATGTCATAGACGTGTTTCGAAAAACCGAGATCGTTTTTTTGGAGTATTTCTTTCGAACTTTTGAAACGAGCGAACAAATTTTTTGACGGTCAAATGTTCATGTAAAATTGAATATATGCTGGTCCCACTTATGCCAATGGTTGTCTCAATCTCACGATAGGTCTTGACGATCTTGCAATATCATCATCATCATAAATGTTTTTTGGAACAACAACTGATTTTAGACAACCTTCACGAAATTCGTCTTGGAGTGAACTACGACCTCGGTTAAATTCACCATACCATTGGCAAACACTGGTCTTTGATAGAAGGTCATCGCCAAAAATTGAATTAAGTTCATCGATGCACTGTTGTTGAATTAATTCATGTCGAAAGTTGTGAAAAGTAATCGCACGAAAATGTTTACGATTTAATTCCATTTTTTTTGCGGATTGAGTTGGCAGATTGAAACACAAGAGTTATTCAATCCCGAAATATAAAAGGACACCCTCATATATACAACAAATTTCTATAGAATAAAACAAGTAAAAGCGTGCTAAGTTCGGCCGGGCCGAATCTTATATACCCTCCACCATGGATCGCATTTGTCGAGTTGTTTTCCCGGCATCTCTTCCTAGACTAAAAAGGATATAAGAAAAGAGTTGCTCTGCTATTAAAACGATATCAAGATATGGTCCGGTTCGGACCACAAATAAATTATATGTTGGAGACCTGTGTAAAATGTCAGCCAATTCGAATAAGAATTGCGCCCTTTGTGGGCTCAAGAAGTAAAATAGAGAGATCGATTTATATGGGAGCTGTATCGGCCTATAGACCCATTCAGACCATAATAAACACGTATGTTAATGGTCATGAGAGAATCCGTCGTACAAAATTTCAGGCAAATCGGATAATAATTGCGACTTCTAGAGGCTCAAGAAGTCAAGATCCCAGATCGGTCTATATGGCAGCCATATCAGGTTAGGAACCGACTTGTACTTTTTTTTACATAGTTGTTGAAAGTAACAATAAAAAACGTCTTGCGAAATTTCAGCCAAATCGGATAGGAATTGCGCCCTCTAGAAACTCAAGAAGTCAATTCCCCAGATCTGTTTATATGACAGCTATATCAGGTTATGAACCGATTTGAACCATATTTGACACAGTTGTTGGATATCATAACAAAATACTACGTGCCAAAATTCATTCAAATCGGATAGGAATTGCGCCCTCTAGAGGCTCAAAAAGTCAAGACCCAAGATCGGTTTATATGGCAGCTATATCAGGTTATGGACCGATTTGAACCATACTTGGCACAGTTTTTGGATATCATAACAAAACACGTCATGCAAAATTTTATTCTGATCGGATTAGAATTGCGCACGCTAGAGGCTCAAGAAGTCAAGACCCAAGATCGGTTTATATGGCAGCTATATCAGGTTATGGACCGATTTGAACCATACTCGGCACAGTTGTTGGATATAATAACAAAACACGTCGTGCAAAATTTCATTCAAATCGGATAAGAATTGCGCCTTCTAGAGGCTCAAGAAGTCAAGACCCAAGATCGGTTTTAATGGCAGCTATATCAGGTTATGTACCGATTTGAACCATACTTGGCACAGTTGTTGGATATCATAACAAAACACGTCGTGCAAAATTTCATTCTGATCGGATAAGAATTGCGCACTCTAGAGGCTCAAGAAGTCAAGACCCAAGATCGGTTTATATGGCAGCTATATCAAAACATGGACCGATATGGCCCATTTACAATACCAACCGACCTACACTAACAAGAAGTATTTATGCAAAATTTCAAGCGGCTAGCTTTACTCCTTCGGAAGTTAGCGTGCTTTCGACAGACAGACGGACGGACGGACGGACAGACGGACGGACGGACAGATGGACGGACATGGCTAGATCGACATAAAATTTCACGACGATCAAGAATATATATACTTTATGGGGTCTCAGATGAATGTTTCGAGTAGTTGTATGGTGGAGGGTATAAAAATTGGAGAAAAATCTTTTTAGTAAAAATGTTGACAAAATTTTGGAATAGGAATATGAAACATATTTTTCGCGTGATGTAAATAAAGGCGCATCAAAACGGGCTTGGTTCAGAAATCTATTAAATAACAAGTAAACAGGCGCAAAGTTCGGCCGGGTAGAACTTTGGATACTCAACACCTCGGGTATATATATAAACCACCTTTCATCAAAATGCGGTGAAAATTGCACACCTTATGTCCCATAGCAGTTATATCGAAATATGCTCCGATCTGGACCAAATACTAGTAAGTACAAGTCATTGTTCAATTGTGTATAACAAAATATTGGTCTTTTTAGTAGCTATATCTAAAAATAAACCAATCTGAACCATATACGACTCGGATGTCGAAAAGCCTAACATAAGTCATTGTGTCAAATTTCAGTGAAATCGGATCATAAATGCGCCTTTATGGGGACAAGACTTTTAATCGAGATACATGACAGCTTTATCCAAAGCTGTCATGTAGACCAGATCTCGGAGATGGGTGGTGCGCTTTAAGCGAAATTTTGTGTGCTCTCATATAGTACCCTAAAAATAAAAATTTGGTATAAAAATTTCGGATGAGATACCTAGGGGGGCCGCCCCAGCCTAAAACCTACCAAACATATATTTAGGCCAATCACGACAATATGGGGCTCAAATGAAAGGTATTAAGGATAAGAAAACGTATCTGATATCCATTTGTCGAACCAAGTGCTAGGGGGACCACCCCAAGCCCCAAATCACCCCTAAATCGGACATATTTACCGACCATGGCAATATGGGAATCAAATAAAAGGTATTTGCAAGTAGAATACGAATCTGATATCCAAATGTGGGACCACGTTCCTGGGGATCCACCCCTTTCCCAAACCCCCCCTCCCCCCAAGAAAAAAGACCATGCCAATATGTGGCTCAAATGAAAGGTATTAGAGATTAGAAAACGAATTTGATAACCTATTTTGCGCCATGTGTTTCGGGGGACGCCTCATCGTGTAAACTCCCCTAAACGAATGACAAAATGGGGTTTAATGACATGGTATTTGAGAAAATAGCACGATGCTGATATTTTTTCAGGGCCAAATGTCTGGGGGACCACCTCACCCCCGAATACACCCCTAAATGAGAGAAAACAAAATATCTGGCTGAAAAAAGTAAAAAAGAAAAAAGTAAAAAAGAAAGTAAGAAAGAAAAAAGTGAAAAAAGCTCTTTAATTGCCGAAAAGAAGGCGCAGCGGAGCGGGCCCGGGTCAGCTAGTAAAGTATATATATTCTTGGTCGTCAAGACATTTTAAGTCGATCTAGCCATGTCCATTCGTCTTCCTTCCTTCCTTACTTTCGAAGGAGTAAAGCTAGCCGCTTGAAATTTTGCACAAATAATTTTTATTAGTGTAGGTCGGTTGGGATTGTAAATGGGCTATATCGGTCTATGTTTTATATAGCTGTCATATAAACCGATCTTGAATCTTGACTTCTTTGGCCACTAGAAGACACAATTCTCTTCCGATTTGGCTGAAATTTTGCATGAAATGTTTTATTATGCTGAGTATGGTTGAAATCGGTTTAAAACCTGATATAGCTGTCAAGAAACCTATATAGGGTTTTGACTTCTTGAACGTCTAGTGGGCGTAATTATCATCTGATTTGGCTGAAATTTTGTACAACGGCTTCTCTCAACACGGCTTTGACAACATATGTGTCAAATATGGTCCGAATCGGTCTATAGCCTGATACAGCTCCCATATAAACCGATCTCTCTATTTTGCTTCTTGAGCTTCTAAAGGGTGTAATTCTTACTCGAATTGGTTGCAATTTTACACAATGACTTGTACTATGGTCACCAACATTCAATCAATTATGGCCCGAATCGGACCATAACTTGTTTTTTCTGCATTTTCATACGCACCACGAAGGATGGGGGTACATTAATTTTGTCATTCCGTTTGCAACACATCGAAATATCCATTTCCGACCCTATAAAGTCTATATATTCTTGATAAGCTTAAAAATCTAAGACGATATAGACATGTCCGTCTGTCTGTCTGTTAAAATCACGCTACAGTCTTTGAAAATAAACATATTGAGCTCAAACTTTGCACAGATTCTTTGTTTTTTCACGGGCAGGTTAAGTTCGAAGATATCGGACTATATCTTGATATAGCCCCCAAATAGACCGATCCTCCGACTTAAGGTTCTGGGCCCATAAAAAGCGCACTAATTGTCCGATGTCAGTGAGTTGTGGTAGGCCCCTCGAAATCCTTCAATAATTTGGCCCAGATCGGTGCATGTTCAGATATAGCTACCATATAGCTATGGTAGCTACCATAGATCGATCTTTCGATTTAAAGTTTTATGCCCATGAAAGGTGCGTTTATTGTCCGATCTGTTTTTAATTTGGCCTAGATCGATTCAGGTTTGGTTATAGCAGCCACATAGACCCATCTCTCGATATAAGACTTTGTCCCATAAAAGACGCATTTATTGTCCGATGTCGCCGAAATTTGGGATAGGGAGTTGTGCTAGGCCCATTGATATTCTTCTTCAATTTGGCCTAGATCGGTTCAGATTTGGATATAGCCACCATATAGATCAATCTCTTGATTTAAAGTCTTGGCCCCATAAAAGGCACATTTATAATCCTGCTTCGCTAAAATTTGACACAGTGACTTATGTTTAAAATTGGTCTAAAATTGGATATAGGTACCAAAAATACCAATATTTTGTTCTACAAAATTGAACAATGACGTGTACTTATTAGACCACTCAATGTCCGTGCCGAATTTGGTCCAAACCGCACCATATTTCGATATAGCTGCTATGGGGGCAGAAATTACGGAATTTTAACCGGATTATGATAAAAGGTGGTTTACATATAGACGAGAGGTGGTAGGTAACCAATATTCGGCCCGGCCGAGTGGTGTCTGCATATGCCATTGGCCAAAAATTTTATTTGTCCCCATCGCATTGTGTTTTGTTGTATACAAAAACAAGTAAAAGCGTGCTAAGTTCGGCCGGGCCGAATCTTATATACCCTCCACCATGGATCGCATTTGTCGAGTTCTTTTCCCGGCAAAAAAGGATATAAGAAAAGATTTGCTCTGCTATTAGAGCGATATCAAGAAATGGTCCGATTTGGACCACAATTAAATTATATGTTGGAGACCTGTGTAAAATGTCAGCCAATTCGAATAAGAATTGCGCCCTTTGGGGGCTCAAGAAGTCAAATAGAGAGATCGATTTATATGGGAGCTGTATCGGGCTATAGACCGATTCAGACCATAATAAACACGTATGTTAATGGTCATGAGAGGATCCGTCGTACAGAATTTCAGGCAAATCGGATAATAATTGCGACCTCTAGAAGCTCAAGAAGTCAAGATCCCAGATCGGTTTATATAGCAGCTATATCAGGTTATGAAACGATTTAAAGCATACTTGGCACAGTTGTTGGATATCATATCATAGAAGATCGAGGCGCTTGGAATGCTATTATTCGTTCGGCTAGTGGAACAAATATTCTATGATAGGCAATTAAAGTAAGTAAAAGTAATGAATAAGGACGGAGGAGAGCTATATCAAGTTATAGTCGGATTCGGGGCTCAAGAAGCAAAATCGGGAGATCGGTTTATATGGGAGCTGTATCAAGCTATAAATCGATTCTGACCATATTCCACACGTTTGTTGAAGGCCATGCGAGGAGCCGTTGTACAAAATTTGTGCCAAATCGGATGAGAATTGCGCTCTCTAGAAGTTTGTTGAAGGCCATGCGAGGAGCCGTTGTACAAAATTTGTGCCAAATCGGATGAGAATTGCGCTCTCTAGAGGCTCAATAAGTCAAGCTCCCAGATCGGATTATATGACACTATATCAGGTTATGAACCTATTTGGATAATTTTTCTCACAGTTGTTGGAAATGATATCAAAACACTATGTGCAAAATTTCAGTCAAATCGGACTAGAATTGCGCCCTCTAGAGACACAAGTAGTCAAGACCCAAAATCGGTTTATATGACAGCTTTTTCAAAACATTTACCGATTTGGCCTATTTACAATCCCAACCGACCTACACTAATAAGAAGTATTTGTGCAAAATTTCAAGCGGCTAGCTGACTTCTTCAAAAGTTCACGTGCTTTCGGCAAACAGACGGACGGACATGGCTGGTTCGAGTTAAAATGGCACGATGATCAAGAATATATATACTTTATGGGGTCTTAGACGCATATTTCGAGGTGTTACAAACAGAATGACGAAATTAGTATACCCTCATCCTAAAGTGGGGAGTATAATAATAAAACGAGAATTAAGAGAAAATTCATATAGAATTATATCACTGAAAATATTTTGTTAAATATTTGTCTTTCGGAGCAAGTTTTATTGAAACATTTTTTGGAAAAAAAATCCATGAAGATTTTGACTCAAAGAATATATTAATAATATTTGTTTAAAACAATTCGGCCGGGCCGAATCTTATATACCCTCCACCATGGATCGCATTTGTCGAGTTCTTTTCCCGGTATCTCTTCTTAGGCAAAAAAAAGGATATAAGAAAAGATTTGCTCTGCTATAAGAGCGATATTAAGATATGGTCCGGTTTGGATCACAGTTAAATTATGTTTATGTTGGAGACCTGTGTAATATGTCAGCCAATTCGAATAAGAATTGCGCTCTTTGTGGGCTCAAGAAGTAAAATAGAGAGATCGATTTATATGGGAGCTGTATCGGGCTATAGACCGATTCTGAACATAATAAACACGTATGTTATTGGTCATGAGAGAATCCGTCGTGACCCCATCAAGACCCCAGATCGGTTTATATGACAGCTATACCAGATTATGAACCGATTTGAAAAATACTTTGCACAATTGTTTGATATCATAACAAAACACGTCGTGCAAAATTTCATTCCAATCGGATAAGAATTGCGCACTCTACAGGCTCAAGAAGTCAAGACCCCAGATCGGTTTATATGGCAGCTATATCAGGTTATAGACCGATTTAAACCACACTTGGCACAGTTGTTGGGTATCATAACAAAACACGTCGTGCGAAATTCCATTCCAATCGGATAAGAATTGCGCACTCTAGAGGCTCAAGAAGTCAAGACCCAAGATCGGTTTATATGGCAGCTATATCAGGTTATAAACCGATTTGAACCATACTTGGCACCGTTGTTGGATATCATAACAAAATACGTCGTGCAAAATTTCATCCCAATCGGATAAGAATTGCGCACGCTAGAGGCTCAAGAAGTCAAGACCCAAGATCGGTTTATATGGCAGCTATATCAAAACATGGACCAATATGGCCCATTTGCAATACCAACCGACCTACACTAATAAGAAGTATTTGTGCAAAATTTCAAGCGGCTAGCTTTACTCCTTCGGAAGTTAGCGTGCTTTCGACAGACAGACGGACGGACGGACGGACGGACGGACGGACGGACGGACGGACGGACGGACAGACGGACGGACATGGCTAGATCGACATAAAATGTCACGACGATCAAGAATATATATACTTTATGGGGTCTCAGACGAATATTTCGAGTAGTTACAAAAAGAATGACGAAATTAGTATACCCCCCATTTTATGGTGGAGCACGCTAGCGTGCTTTCGACAGACAGACGGACGGACGGACGGACGGACAGACGGACGGACATGGCTAGATCGACATAAAATGTCACGACGATCAAGAATATATATACTTTATGGGGTCTCAGACGAATATTTCGAGTAGTTACAAACAGAATGACGAAATTAGTATACCCCCCATCTTATGGTGGAGGGTATAAAAAATATATATATTATGATATCTCTTTTCGCTTTTTATACCCTCCACCATAAGATGGGGGGTATACTAATTTCGTCATTCTGTTTGTAACTACTCGAAATATTCGTCTGAGACCCCATAAAGTATATATATTCTTGATCGTCGTGACATTTTATGTCGATCTAGCCATGTCCGTCCGTCTGTCCGTCCGTCCGTCCGTCCGTCTGTCTGTCGAAAGCACGCTAACTTCCGAAGGAGTAAAGCTAGCCGCTTGAAATTTTGCACAAATACTTCTTATTAGTGTAGGTCGGTTGGTATTGTAAATGGGCCATATCGGTCCATGTTTTGATATAGCTGCCATATAAACCGATCTTGGGTCTTGACTTCTTGAGCCTCTAGAGTGCGCAATTCTCATCCGATTGGAATGAAATTTTGCACGACGTGTTTTGCTATGATAACCAACAACTGTGCCAAGTATGGTTCAAATCGGTCCATAACCTGATATAGCTGCCATATAAACCGATCTTGGGTCTTGACTTCTTGAGCCTCTAGGGGGCGCAATTCTTATCCGAATGGAATGGAATTTTGCACGACGTCTATTGTTATGATACCCAACAACTATGCCGAGTATGGTTTAAATCGGTCCATAACCTGATATAGCTGCCATATAAACCGATCTTGGGTCTTGACTTCTTGAGCCTCTAGAGGGCATAATTCTTATCCGATTTGAATGAATTTTTGCACGAAGTATTTCGTTATGATACCCAACAACTATGCCAAGTATGGTTGAAATCGGTCCTTAACCTGATATAGCTGTGATATAAACAGATCTGGGGATTTGACTTCTTGAGCTTCTAGAGGGCGCAATTCCTATCCGATTTGGCTGAAATTTTGCATGACGTATTTTATTTTTACTTTCAACAACTGTGTCAAATAAGTTTCAAATCGGTTCATAACCTGATATAGCTGCCATATAATTCGATCTGGGATCTTGACTTCTTGACCCCTAGAGGTCGCAATTATTATCCGATATGCCTGAAATTTTGTACGACGGATCCTCTCATGACCATTATGGTCTGAATCGGTCTATAGCCCGATACAGATCCCATAAAAATCGTTCTCTCTATTTTACTTCGTGAGCCCCAATGGGCGCATTTCTTATACGAATTGGCTGAAATTTTACACAGGTCTCCAACATATAATTTAATTGTGGTCCGAACCGGTCCATATCTTGATATCGTTTTAATAGCAGAGCAACTCTTTTCTTATATCCTTTTTTGCCTAAGAAGAGATGCCGGGAAAAGAACTCGACAAATGCGATCGATGGTGGAGGGTAAATAAGATTCGGCCCGGCCGAACTTAGCACGCTTTTACTTGTTTTCTTACAAATCTTTCAAATTGAATTTCCGTTTTCTGAAAATTCCAAATTTTTCCGTGAGCGGAATTTTTTGGGGATCAGTCCACAAATAAAGATTTGGTAGCCCAAACAAATTTTCGAAACGCCGAAGTGGCAATCTTAAGGGGCATGCTAAAAGGCACTCAGCGCCATGCCATGAGTCGCCCGGAACGCCTCGGGAGAACCTTGAAATTTTACGCATGATCTCGATAACACTTCAGCTCTGACCGTTTCAAATTTCAAAGAGTTATCTTTACCCGCTCTTAAACGGCAGCTTTTTTTCAGTTTTTTTCGATTCTATCCCACTGTGCCACGTCCGATCGTTCTGTGTCACGCCTTGATGTCCCGGGAAGCATTTGACCCTGACGGCCTTTTCCGTTGTTTGCAGAAGCTCTTCTAACCAGAATTGAACTCACATGGGCCGATGCCAGAGCAATCAACGCCACCTGACTCTTCACGTATATCGTGACAGTCTGATTGAGCCGCTGCTCCCGCATCGACCAGGTCTCTAGTTACTCCTCCTGAATAACCCTGCGCCAGTCTAGAAACCTATATGATTCCCTGATTCGAAATGCAAATTTGCCCATAAACATTCCATCGAGGAACAGAGACAAACTCTTAATATACTGTCCAATTAAAGTTCAAGCTCATTGATAAGGGACACCTCTTTGGTGAGAAGTATTTACATGGCTTCTATTCATGGCATAGTTCCTCACAAACTTCGCTAGCATTAGGTGAGAAAAACCACTACTGTGAACCGTTTTCTGATGTTCTCGCCAGGATTGCGGACATGCTAACCTCTGCTCTAGGGTTCCCTCCAGAGCTTTGATTACAGGGAATTCAATAAAGACTCCTGCTGCTGGGCTTCCATCCAATTTAAACCCAACCGCGTATACAGAAGGTCCCGGGAAGGGTGGAATGTCGCGGGGTACCGCCGCGATTACCCCTACCTTCTCGCGTATCCTGTGGAGGGCATAATTGTCCAGAGCCCGGTACCAAACCAGATATCCACAGATTGGAATCGGTCGAACAATCGCAGTAACCATCCAATGTACCGCCCTCGCCTATAGTACATACATATATCCACCCGAGCAACATGTAAGAACTCAAACTTCATGTTGTCAAAACTCCCTTTATATCCAAAAGTGAAGTTGCGAAATTCCCTTCGATAGACAACCACATCATGAATAGCACTGCCACTGCACTTACATGTTCCTAATGCCAGCATGCTGATAGCCGCATATGAGTGAAGGACTGAGACAATCCGCAATAAATACGTCAATTCGTTTCTTCATGGCCTTTAAAGAGAATGATAAGAGACTGGTTGGGCTGTAGTTCTTGGGTAGAGAGAGGTTCTCGTTCTGTGTCTTCCGAATGAGAACCACCCTAACCTCCCGCCAACCAGTCGGTATATAGTGCAGCAATATGTAGACTCTTTAAATCATCAAGGACCATACGGTAAGGTTCCATTGACTGTTTGGTTTCAAACGAAATCAACGCCCAGACTATCTTACCTTCCGTTATCGAATACATGGTCTCCGAACGGATGAACAATTATCTCAGTTTACTGTAGACCAAAAAATGTATGTCATCCGCAGCACCGACAAGCGTAGGTAGGCCTCTTAAGGATTAGCTATGCTCCCCCCAGAAGTTGCTTACCCTGTACTCATATATGCTGTTGTGTGATGGTGCCCATCTCAGCACTAGAAATTGGTTTAAATCAACTCCCTCGGCAGAATTCGGAAACCAGGAAGACCAGTGAAAATCTCAAGTGGACTTGGATTCCAAAAATCTGTCTTAACGGCCATCTTTAGTTTTCCGCTTTTCAAGCTATGGAAACATGTGTTGTCTTAAATTTAGTCAAGTTTCATTTTTCCTCCAATTTCTACAGTCATGCAATGCCATTAATTATTGCCATGACATGGCAATGACTTGGTGGTATGTAAAACCTTATTTAGCTTAGCAAATGACGATTATAGCTATAACTGTAACCATTCCAACTATGAAGATATTTATTACGATTAAGCCTTTAATGGGATTAGTACTTAGAAGCAATGAGATGTACAAAACTAGTCATATAGTACAAAGTTCGATATGTAAGAGAATACTCAATGACATGTATGATCCATTGAGATTGATTGGAGTGACTATGAGGACTGCTGAAGGCATTTTGTGTTAAATTTAGTTCAATTTGAGTTTGAAATAAGGCCAATAGATTCACAAAGATATAAAGGGTGATTTTTTTGAGGTTAGGATTTTCATGCATTAGTATTTGACAGATCACGTGGGATTTCAGACATGGTGTCAAAGAGAAAGATGCTCAGTATGCTTTGACATTTCATCATGAATAGACTTACTAACGAGCAACGCTTGCAAATCATTGAATTTTATTACCAAAATCAGTGTTCGGTTCGAAATGTGTTCAAATTTTGACAAATTTTGTTCAGCGATGAGGCTCATTTCTGGTTGAATGGCTACGTAAATAAGCAAAATTGCCGCATTTGGAGTGAAGAGCAACCAGAAGCCGTTCAAGAACTGCCCATGCATCCCGAAAAATGCACTGTTTGGTGTGGTTTGTACGCTGGTGGAATCATTGGACCGTATTTTTTCAAAGATGCTGTTGGACGCAACGTTACGGTGAATGAACACATTTCGAACCGAACACTGATTTTGGTAATAAAATTCAATAATTTGCAAGCGTTGCTCGTTAGTAAGTCTATTCATGATGAAATGTCAAAGCATACTGAGCATCTTTCTCTTTGACACCATGTCTGAAATCCCACGTGATCTGTCAAATACTAATGCATGAAAATCCTAACCTCAAAAAAATCACTCCTTATCAGTATAAGTGAGGTTCACTTGGTACAGGCCACGTATACGTGTTATTAGTTCCTTAAACACTGTTCATACGCACCATGGTACTCTTTAGACTTTTCATATTTTCGATATTCGCACAAAGCAATTCCAACATATAACTCTCAGAATATTATTTTCCACTCTTATTACTTATTACTTCTTATTTTCTTACAAATACTCTTTGAAGTTTTTTTTTGTGGAAAAATGACCTCCTTCTTCTTTCCTTCAAGCATATTATAGCCATGAAAAAATGTAATATTTATTTTTCATAAGACCTATAAAAAAACCAAAGCAACGATAAGAACTTTTTATTGCTTGAGAGTATTTTTTGCACTTGAGCAAAAATTATTTGGCAATTTTGCTTGTGTATAACTTTTCTGCAGCTTCGTTCAAAGTTTTTCTGTTAGTTTTGCTGTTGAGGAAAATCATGAACAAAATTAACTTTTCTTTCCTTGAATTGACCAATATTCCATTTTTATACATTTTTTACGTTCCTTCATTACAAGGACAAATTTCCTTTGGGGGTGATTCACGCAAAAGAAGAAGTATACGAGTATAACTAAATATTTGCTGTTAACAAGAAGTGGGTATTGCAATACTGAGATATATCAAATAAATCATTAGAAGTCCTTTTAGGATCGATAACATATGACAGCGGCCACAATTTTCACTTTTATTGAAAATGATTTTAGGCAACCAATGAATAGCCATAAAATAAATATTTCAATCTTATGTGTTGGAATCTTTAAGGGCTTTGCTAATATAAAGGCTAAAATGTGAAATAACAGAAACGTTTGAAGAGATTGGAGAGGAATAAATGGTCACAAAACTTTAAAAGCACTAAACATTGATTTCGCGTTTCACTTGCTCGTTAAACTTTTAATACTGCGAGAAAAATATCCCAAAAAGCCTTCTCTTATGTTACTAGAACACAAATTCCCTGGGCTGACATCTATTTTGGAGAGTGGTAGGGCCAACCCACAATCCTAGCCATCCTTGTAGAAGTTGCAAAATAGTACTCTGTAATCTTCTGTAAAAATCTGTATTGTGTGTACCGACACCCAAAGACAGATGAATTTCAAACTTTTCATTTATTTAAGAGATCCATGATAGTCACGAGTGGCTTTTGATCTTACTACATTGCCTTTGGCTCAGCTTGTAAGCCAATTATTGGCTAATTTAAATAACATTAAATGACCATAATGTCCACCCAGCGAAACGTTTTATGGGTCGGTAAGACCTTGCTCACCAATAGGGTTTTTGTAATGAAAGCTACCTGCACAAATATTTGATAACATTAACAAGGATAAGTGAGGTCGAGTGTGAAAGGTAAATACCAGAGCGCAATCGATGGGAGGAACCCTAGTACAAATACCGTCTGATAGCTACAAGCATTGCTAGAAGCTAGGGGAGAGACCGGATATGGGTAACCATGATCGTAAAACGGTCTATCAGGGGAAACGTGCACTGTATTGTGATAATAAGACCTAATATTGAAACTAGGAGTTTCTATATATTTTTATACCCACCACCGAAGGATGGGGTGTATTCATTTTGTCATTCCGTTTCCAACACATCGAAATATCCATTTCCGACCCTATAAAGTATATATATTCTTGATCAGCGTAAAAATCTAAGACGATCTAGACATGTCCGTCCGTCTGTCTGTTGAAAACACGCTACAGTCTTCAAAAATAGAGATATTGAGCTGAAATTTTGCACAGATTCTTTTTTTGTCCATAAGCAGGTTAAGCTTGAAGATGGGCTATATCGGACTATATCTTGAATAGCCCCCATATAGACCGATCCGCCGATTTAGGGTCTTAAGCCCATAAAAGCCACATTTATTATCCGATTTTGTTGAAATTTGGGCAGTGAGTTGTGTTAGGCCCTTCGACATCCTTCGCCAATTTGGCTCAGATCGGTCCAGATTTGGATATAGCTGCCATATAGACCGATCCTCCGGTTTACGGTCTTAGGCCCACAAAAGCCACATTTATTATCGGATTTTGATGAAATTCAGGACAGTGAATTGTGTAAGGCCCATCGATATCCTTCGTTAATTTGGCTCAGATCGGTCCAGATTTGGATATAGCTGCCATATAGATCGATCCTTCGATTTATGGTGTAAGGCCCATAAAAACCACATTCATTATCCGATTTTGCTGAAATTTGGGACAGTAAGTTGTGTTAGGCCTTTTGACATATTTCTTCAATTTGGTCCAGATCGATTTAGATTTGGATATAGCTGCCATATAGACCGATTTTTTGATTTATGGTTTTGGGCCCATAAAATGCTCATTCATTTTCCGATGTCGCCGAAATTTGGGACAGTGAGTTAAGTTAAGCCCCTTGACATACTTTTGCAATATCGCACAGATCGGTCCAGATTTGGATATAGCTGCCATATAGACCGATATCTAGGTTTTAGGTTTTGGGGCCATAAAAGACGCATTTATTGTCCGATGTCGCTGAAATTTGAGACAGGGAGTTTGGTTAAGCTCTTCGACGTCCTTCTTCAATTTTGCCCAGATCGGTATAGATTTAAATATAGCTGCCATAAAGACCGATCTCACGATTTAAGGTTTAGGGCCCATAAAAGAGGCATTTATAATGATTTCGCTTAAATTTGGGACAGTGCTTTGTGTTAGGCTCTTCGACATGTTTATGCAACTTGGCCCAAATCGGTCCAGATTTGGATACAGCTACCATGTAGACCGATATCTCGATTTAAAGTCTTGGCCCCATAAAGGGCGCATTTATAGTCCGATTTCATTGAAATGTGACACAGTGACTTATGTTCGGCTTTTCGACATCCGTGTCGTATATAGTTCAGATGGGTATAAGGTATATGAGTATAAGGTATGAAATTTTCACCGAATTTTGATGAAAGTTGGTTTACATATATACCCGAGGTGGTGGGTATCCAAAGTTCGGCCCGGGGAACTTAACGCTTTTTTACTTGTTTTTATTATTTTTAATGGTTTTGAAAGAATTTTCCACCATGATTTATAGACGATTGAGACACCTCTAAAACATGGTTTCTGAGTGCTGAAACAGCATTTTCTAGCGACGAAAATCATTGAGCTCGCATTTTTATTTTAATGTGCGATGCTAATCAATGGCTGTCACGTTCCCGTGGCCATAGGTCTTGTGAATCCAAACAAGCTTGCTCACCTATAGGAGCTTAATGAGGATCGCCAACTCCACAAATGTGGGTACAGTCACAAAACATTTTACAAATGTATTTTGGAAAATCGCGATCCTATTATTCAACATATCTTGCCACTAATCTACACTAGCCCCTTTTTGAGCGATTGTTAAATTGTGCGGAGTTCAATGAAAACAAACATTTTCTGTCTGTCAGAACATGCATTCTTATAATTAGAGGTGCGCGCGTGAGTGATTTTCAACTCAAGCTCACGAACGCTCACGAGAAAAAAATTTTATTCACGCACTACTTATGCCGACTCACTTTTAAGCACGCTCACGAGACGAAAATTTTAATCACGCACGACTCAAGAGGCACTCACGAGGCATTCACGACTTGCGAAATACTCACGAGAAAATCACGACTCACGAGGAACCCACGAGAAAATCACGACTCACGAACAACCCACGAATCACGGTTAAACAAATATTTTTTTTGCAAAAAACGAATAATAATTTTTTGTTTATTCGTCTCAAATCAAACATCATTTGAACGTACGAAAATTAATATATGAAATGTATCAGCCATGCATAAACTGTTATTTGATCATTTCATACCCTCCACCATAAGATGGGGGGTATACTAATTTCGTCATTCTGTTTGTAACTACTCGAAATATTCGTCTGAGACCCCATAAAGTATATATATTCTTGATCGTCGTGACATTTTATGTCGATCTAGCCATGTCCGTCCGTCTGTCCGTCCGTCCGTCCGTCCGTCCGTCCGTCCGTCCGTCCGTCCGTCCGTCCGTCCGTCCGTCCGTCCGTCCGTCCGTCTGTCGAAAGCACGCTAACTTCCGAAGGAGTAAAGCTAGCCGCTTGAAATTTTGCACAAATACTTCTTATTAGTGTAGGTCGGTTGGTATTGCAAATGGGCCATATCGGTCCATGTTTCGATATAGCTGCCATATAAACCGATCTTGGGTCTTGACTTCTTGAGCCTCTAGAGTGCGCAATTCTTATCCAATCAGAATGAAATTTTGCACGACGTGTTTTGTTATAATATCCAACAACTGTGCCAAGTATGGTTCAAATCGGTACATAACCTGATATAGCTGCCATATAAACCTATCTTGGGTCTTGACTTCTTGAGCCTCTAGAGTGCGCAATTCTTATCCGATCAGAATGAAATTTTGCACGACGTGTTTTCTTATAATATCCAACAACTGTGTTAAGTATGGTTCAAATCGGTACATAACCTGATAAAGCTGCCATATAAACCGATCTTGGGTCTTGACTTCTTGAGCCTCTAGAGTGCGCAATTCTTATCCGATCAGAATGAAATTTTGCACGACGTGTTTTGCTATGATATCCAACAACTGTGCCGAGTATAGTTCAAATCGGTTCATAACCTGATATAGCTGCCATATAAACAGATCTGGGGATTTGACTTCTTGAGCTTCTAGAGGGCGCAATTCCTATCCGATTTGGCTAAAATTTTGCATGACGTATTTTATTTTTGCTTTCAACAACTGTGTCAAATGAGGTTTAAATCGATTCATAACCAGATATAGCTGCCATATAAACCGATCTGGAATCTTGACTTCTTGACCCCTAGAGGTCGCAATTATTATCCGATATGCCTGAAATTTTGTACGATGGATCCTCTCATGACCATCAACAAACGTGTTTATTAGGTCTAAATCATATAAATCGTTCTCTCTATTTTACTTCGTGAGCCCCAATGGGCGCAATTCTTATACGAATTGGCTGAAATTTTACACAGGTCTCCAACATATAATTTAATTGTGGTCCGAACCGGTCCATATCTTGATATCGTTTTAATAGCAGAGCAACTCTTTTCTTATATCCTTTTTTGCCTAAGAAGAGATGCCGGGAAAAGAACTCGACAAATGCGATCCATGGTGGAGGGTATATAAGATTCGGCCCGGCCGAACTTAGCACGCTTTTACTTGTTATTTTTCTGCATTTGTAAACAGATTCGTACGTTAAAAAACAGGGCATGTAAAGCATTTTGTTTTTCGTTATTTTCTAAATTTTAGTCGTGAGTGTGGCATGAGTCGTGAGTATCTCGAGAGTCGTGAGTTGTGATTAGTGCCGTGAGCAACTCACGACTTACGTGCACTCCTCTACTTATAATTAAGGTACTGGTCACATTTGTTGTCCGACTGTCGGTAAATTTTGCAAAAGTCGCTTTTTTGTCGGTTTTCTGTCTCTGACAGACAGACAGAGACAGAAAACAGAACTGAACTGAAGTGTATATTCTTCTACAGCTAACGTGTCTTGGGCACCTTTTAAATATTTTTATACCCTACACAACTACTGATTTAGTGCATTTGTTTCTTTGTTTGTAGCACCCAGAAGAAAGAGAGATAATCCCATTGATAACTATACCGGCCGACTCTGAATCACTTTCACTTTCTGATTCGATTTAGCTATGTCCGTCTGCCTGTCTGTCTGTCCATTTCAAATTGTGTACAGGTCTCAGTTTTCATCAGATTGTCTTACAATTTGGTATATGCGAAATCATGCGAAACTTATTGAAATTGGAAAAAATTGGTTCAGACTTGGATATAGCTCCCATGGTCATTTGATAACCGATTCTCTCGAAATTTAGCAGGAGGGATTTTCTCTTGACTTTTAAGAATACTGGTGAATTTTATGCAAATTTGTATTTATATTTAACTTTTATTTGCCTAGGGATTTAAATAATATTACAATGGGATAAATTCTACAAAATATAATATTTAAAATTTGTGTATAAAAAAGGGTTAAAATTTAAACCACAAAGCTTAAATAAATTTAAATTTGAACAAAAATCAATTTAATTTAATATAAGTGAATATTTATCGAAATTACACGCAAAATAAATACTGAAATAGTATTAATTTGAAAAGAAGTTACATAAATGTATTACTTTATGTTTGAAAGTGATTAAATAGTTCAGACTTAAACCGCCGTTCGTTAGATATTGTTTGGATATTAGAAGTAACATTGTTTCAAAGTCTTATTGAATGTATGAAGAAGAAATTGTTTAAGATGTCTCAGTTATATTATTTTGTTTCCTCTGATCGATTTTGTCGAGCGTATGAATTCAAATAAGTATTGTGGCATATTAGCATATTTAATAGATTTTCAAATGTTTGATAATATGGTAAATAATGGTAATATGATTTCGTCTCTGCAGACCATAAACATATCTGACAACATTAATAAACGCAACTTTCAATTTCTTAGATTTCCATAAGTCCTACCAACCGTTCCACGTCAAACGTCAAACTACTATTAAATATCACTATTAAATAGCGCGGTCAACAATCGCAATTTCCGTATCTGACAGTCTTATCGAGATATTGTCTGGTCTACGGAATGATCCCGTACTTACAATTAAATATTTCGATTTCGTTGGATTAAGGCTCAAACCGTTATTTAAAAGTTCAATACAGTTTCGAAAATCTGATTCTGGCGCATTTATATATACCTGAACATCATCCGCATACATATGGATGCTGGAATTTCTTATTTAAGACGGTAAGTCATTGCTGTACAAAGAATATAATAATGGACCCAAAACCCCCTTGAAGTACTCCTCTTGTTATCATTGCCGGACTTGACGTTGTGGCATTAACATAGACAGATTGAAATCTAGATCCAAGATAAGACTGCATGAGACAACACGCATCAGTAGCAAAATTGAAATACAATAGTTCTCAAGTATAAACCGGAGAATTTCATGGTCATCTGTATCGAATGCCTTTGAACGGTCCAACAATATCAAACATGAAATATCCCTCTTCTCCATACTTGCTCTTAAGTCCTCAGAAAATTTTTGCAAAGCCGATTTTCGGATATATACTCCTTCAGTTGTTTACTCAAAAGGTTTTCAAAGAACTGGAAGTATAGCTAAGAACCGATATTCGCCCTTTTTTTGGAATCGGAATTATTTTCGCTTGTCTCCAAGATTCTGGGAAGTTGATCTAGTGAGGATTGAATTAAAAATGTACAGAACATAACAAGAAATGTATGTATGTTCGTCCAAATCCGGTGAAAATGGGATAACTTATGCACCCAAATTCGGCACGGACATTGAGTGGTCTAATAAATATAAGTCACTGTTCAATTAAACAAGGATATAAAAGTCATCCTATTTTATTATAACTCCACTACTATATCCGCAGTTATATCTTAAATAGCCGAACCAGGCCCGCTCCGCTGCGCCTTCTTTAGCTCTCTAATATCTTTTAAGGGTAGCACGCTTCGCCCTGAATGTGAATATCGAACTCGTGCCATTGTAGCATATATCCGCCTATGACGCTGAATTGTCGTGATTGGTCTATATATCCAGACTACAACAATAGAAACCATGTTTTGATTTTGGTGACCGTAAGTTACGCTAGGTTAGGTTGAAAAGAGGGTGCAGTTATTAATCTGCCCCATGCTACTATAGACATACACCTAATCCAGTAATCGGCTTGTTGTGCGCTCTAAAAACTAAAAATTTATTTCGTAGACACAAATTTTAATTTTTTGGGAAATGTTCCAACGTCATTTTCTCCACATACCCTACACATGCTATCACTTGCCGCACCGACTTTGCATAAGTGGGCTCGTAGTCTTATGTGTCCCGTCATGATACCAAAAGCTATACTGACCTCCTTCTTACTTCCTTTCAGTAATAGCCTCGTCCTCTCACCGTCCCCTTACTCCATTATGGTCCGGGACTCAAAGAATGCGGATTGTGCCATCCTCAGAGAGGGCTTTAATCTCCTTCTTAGACTTCTTCGAACGAATCGCACCACCAATCTCCGACATCTGGTGTTTTTAAAAATTAGGGTAGTGGGAAGTGCTTTTTAGGGTATCGATGGCAGTTCTGACATTTCGACTCAAATATGGATATCAAATTCGTGCAACACTCCCAAATCCCTTTAATTTGAGCCCCATATTGCCATGGTTGGTAAATATGAACCGCTTGGAGGGTGTTTTGGGGCTGAGGCAGCCATCGGTACTTTGCCCGGAAAATAGATATCAAATTCGTTCCTTACCCCCAAATACAGTTGATTTGAGCTCCAATTTGCCATAGTCGGATATGAATGAAGTTCAGTTTAGGGGATGACGCTCTAAAGCACCCGCTAAACTGAACTTCATATTCCCCCAAACATATGGCTCCAAAATTGGATATCAAATTCGTTTTCTACTCTCAAATACCTTTCATTTGAGTCCCATATTGTAATAATAGGTCAATTAACCTATTTGACATATTTTTAGGAGGAAAAGCACCACCTGGTTTTGAACGCAAATTTTAATGTCATATTGTAATCTACTCCCAAATACCTTTCATTTGAGTCTCATATAGCCATGGTCGGCTAATATGCCCATTTGGGGGTATTTGGGGGTGGGGCGACCTCCCATTACTTGGACCTAATTTTTTACGCCATATTTGTAATCTAATGCCCAACACT
This sequence comes from Stomoxys calcitrans, assembly GCF_963082655.1. Lineage (NCBI taxonomy): Eukaryota > Metazoa > Arthropoda > Insecta > Diptera > Muscidae > Stomoxys > Stomoxys calcitrans. The sequence continues at coordinate 59,228,782 of NC_081552.1, forward strand.
TATCATTTGAGTCCCATATTTATAGGAACGGCCAATATATCTATTTAGAGGAGTTTTGGGGATGGGGCGACCCGCTGGATACTTGGACCAAATTTTAATATGATATTCATTTTTCTAGTCTCCAATACCTTTAATTTGATAACCACATTGTGGCCATCGGTCAACTTTTGGTTTTGTGTGGCTTTTTTGGGGTAAGTGGAATGGGGGCGGTCCCACCCTATGTCTAAAAATTATATAGCATATGTTTTATTCCAGACAAACTTACACAATCTAAGAAATTTTTTAAAAAATCAGTTCAGCCGTGTATGATTCTACGGAACAAACAAAACAAGTAAAAGCGTGCTAAGTTCGGCCGGGCCGAATCTTATATACCCTCCACCATGGATCGCATTTGTCGAGTTCTTTTCCCGGCATCTCTTCTTAGGCAAAAAAGGATATAAAAAAAGAGTTTCTCTGCTATTAAAACGATATCATGATATGGTCCGGTTCGGACCACAATTAAATTATATGTTGGAGACCTGTGTAAAATTTCAGCCAATTCGTATAAGAATTGCGCCCATTGGGGCTCACGAAGTAAAATAGAGAGAACGATTTATATGGGATCTGTATCGGGCTATAGACCGATTCAGACCATAATAAATACGTTTGTTCATGGTCATGAGAGGATCCGTCGTACAAAATTTCAGGCATATCGGATAATAATTGCGACCTATAGGGGTCAAGAAGTCAAGATCCCAGATCGGTTTATATGGCAGCTGTATCAGGTAATGAACCGATTTGAACCTTATTTGATACAGTTGTTGAAAGTAAAAATAAAATACGTCATGCAAAATTTCAGCCAAATCGGATAAGAATTGTGCCCTCTAGAGGCTCAAGAAGTCAAATCCCCAGATCGGTTTATATGGCAGCTATATCAGGTTATGGACCGATTTCAACCATACTTGGCACAGTTGTTGGATATCATAACAAAAGACGTCTTGCGAAATTCCATTCCATTCGGATGAGAATTGCGCCCTCTAGAGGCTCAAGAAGTCAAGACCCAAGATCGGTTTATATGGCAGCTATATCACGTTATGGACCGATTTGAACCGTACTAGGCACAGTTGTTGGATATCACAATAAAACACGTCGTGCAAAATTTCATCCCAATCGGATAAGAATTGCGCACTCTAGAGGCTCAAGAAGTCAAGACCCAAGATCGGTTTATATGGCAGCTATATCAGGTTATGGACTGATTTGAACCATACTTGGCACAGTTGTTGGATGTCATAACAAAACACGTCGTGCAAAATTTCATTCTGATCGGATAAGAATTGCGCACGCTAGAGGCTCAAGAATTCAAGACCCAAGATCGGTTTATATGGCAGCTATATCAGGTTATCGACCGATTTGAACTATACTTGGCGCAGTTGTTGGATATCATAACAAAACACGTCGTGCAAACTTTCAGCCAAATCGGATAAGAATTGCGCACTCTAGAGGCTCAAGAAGTCAAGACCCAAGATCGGTTTATATGGCAGCTATATCAAAACATGGATCGATATGGCCCATTTACAATACCAACCGACCTACACTAATAAGAAGTATTTGTGCAAAATTTCAAGCGGCTAGCTTTACTCCTTCGGAAGTTAGCGTGCTTTCGACAGACAGACGGACGGACGGACGGACGGACGGACGGACGGACGGACGGACGGACGGACGGACGGACGGACGGACGGACGGACGGACGGACGGACGGACGGACGGACGGACGGACGGACGGACGGACGGACAGACGGACGGACATGGCTAGATCGACATAAAATGTCACGACGATCAAGAATATATATACTTTATGGGGTCTCAGACGAATATTTCGAGTAGTTACAAACAGAATGACGAAATTAGTATACCCCCCATCTTATGGTGGAGGGTATAAAAACCGAGACCCATATTGTCATGATGGGTCATATACCCATTTAAGGTATTTTTCGTAATCTTCTCATGAAAACTTTTCATTTGAGCCCCATATTGACATGAACGTCCAATAGGTCTGTTTGGGGGAATTTCGGGGTTAGGGCGGCCCGATGGGTACTTAGACCCAATACCTTTCATTTGATACCTATATTGTCCCGATCGGTTCATTTCTGAAATCAATAAATTATAAAGCCTATTTTTCCTCTTTCTGTCCATATTCGCAATCTACTCCCGAACACCATTCATTTGAGTCCCATATTGTCATGATCGTCCAAAAAACCTATTTTAGGGGGTTTTAGGGGTTGGGGCGGCCCCTTGTTACTAGGACCCATTTCCAATATCAACAAATTATATACCCTATGTTTCCTTCCAAACCAACCTACACAATCTGTGAAAATTTCAAGGTATTCGGTTCAGCCGATTTTGAGTCTATACGGAACAAACAAACAGACATACAAACCCAAATTCAAATTCATATATAAGACTAGCTAACCCGGGACCGCTCCGTTGCGCCTTCTTTTACTTTATATGGAATAAAATTCTCTTTGAATATTTATTTTCGACAATTAAAGAGCGTTTAGTGAAATACCATGCTACGAAAATAGTACAATATATCGCTTGACTAACAGTTTAACAATATAAGTGCCTTTATCTGAATCCTATATAATCTTTGTTGGTCTACGAATTTAAGATTGGATGTAAGGTGTACTCATATTGCCATTGGTTTAGAGGAGTTTACATGATGAGGCGCCCCCCAATCACATGGCCCCAAAATAAGTTAACAAATTCGTTTTCTAATCTCAAATACCTCTCATTAGAGACACACATTGGCATGTCCGAACAATTTTTACCTTTGGGGGGTGTTTTGGGGAAGGGGTGATGCCGTAAATACGTGAACCTACAATTGGATATGAAATTCGTATTCTACTCCCAAATTCCTTTATTTTAGCCCCATTTTGCGATGGTCAGTTAAAAATTGCTGTATGTGGGGTATTTTACAAAAGGGGTAGGCCGCCAGAAAATTGGTCCCGAAAATGGGTATACATTTTTGCTCTACCCTCCAATACCTTTCATTTAAGATCCACATTGACATGGTCGGTAAATATTCCCGATTTAGGGGTGTTTTGGGGATTGGGGTGGTCCCCCAAACACTAAGCCCTGAAAATATATCAGCAACGTGCTCTATTCTCATATATCTACATATTATATATTTGAAACTGATATTGCCATTGCCCTCAAAATTTGATATCAAATTCGTTATCTAATCTCATTTAAACTCCTCATTGCAAAAGTCAGCAAATTTGTCCGGTTTGGGGTATTGGCCCTATAAATATTTAGTTCCACTCTCTTTAAGACCCAAATTGTCTTGGTGAGCGAAACGTTCTATTGTGGTGGGACGTCCCCTAGACATTTGGTCCCTAATGTTGATATCAGATACGTGGTCTACTCCCAAATACCATTAATTTGAGCCCCATATTTCCACAGACGGAAAACATGACCGGTTTGGGTGGTGTTTTGTGGGATGGGCGGCCACTCAGTGAGTTGGCCTTGAAAATATATATCGGATTAGTGTTCTACCCTAAAATCCTTCTTATTTGAGCCTCATATTGCAATAGTCAGCAAATACTTACTATTTGGGTGTTGTTGTGGGGGTGGGGTGACCTCATAGACACTTTTCCGTAAAATTGATATCAAATTCGTGCTTTACTCCCATAGACCTTTCATTTGAGCCCCATATTGCAATGGTTGTAAATTTGTCCCCTTTGGGGGATGTTTTTGGGGAGAGTCGACCCCCCAAACACTTGGTCCCATATTGGGATATCAGGATCTAATTCTACACTCGAATACCTTTTATTTAAGACCCATATTCCCGTGGTCAGTAAATAAGTCCTGTTTGGGGGTGTTATGGGGAAGGGGTGGACCCCCATAAACGTGATCCCACATTTGGATATTAGATTCGTATTCTTCTCGAAAATACCTTTCATTTGAGTCCCATATTGCCATGGCCGGTAAATATGTCCGATTTAGGGGTGTTTTGGGGATTGGGGTGGTCCCCTTAGCACTTGGTCAGACAATTGGATATCAGATACGTTTTCTTATCCTAAATACCTTTCATTTGAGTACAATAAATCAGCTTTTTATACCCTCCACCATAAGATGGGGGGTATACTAATTTCGTCGTTCTGTTTGAAACTACTCGAAATATTCGTCTGAGACCCCATAAAGTATATATATTCTTGATCGTCGCGACATTTTATGTCGATCTAGCCATGTCCGTCCGTCTGTCCGTCCGTCCGTCCGTCCGCCGTCCGTCTGTCTGTCGAAAGCACGCTAACTTCCGAAGGAGTAAAGCTAGCCGCTTGAAATTTTGCACAAATACTTCTTATTAGTGTAGGTCGGTTGGTATTGTAAATGGGTCATATCGGTCCATGTTTTGATATAGCTGCCATATAAACCGATCTTGGGTCTTGACTTCTTGAGCCTCTAGAGTGCGCAATTCTTATCCGATTGGAATGAAATTTTGTACGGCGTGTTTTTTTATGATATCCAACAATTGTGCCAAGTATGGTTCAAATCGGTCCATAACCTGATATAGCTGCCATATAAACCGATCTTGGGTCTTGAATTCTTAAACCTCTAGAGGGCGCAATTCTTATCCGATTGAAATGGAATTTCGCACGACGTGTTATGTTATGATACCCAACAACTGTGCCAAGTATGGTTTAAATCGGTTCATAACCTGATATAGCTGCCATATAAACCGATCTTGGGTCTTGACTTCTTGAGCCTCTAGAGGTCGCAACTATTATCCGATATACAGATCCCATATAAATCGTTCTCTCTATTTTACTTCGTGAGCCCCAATGGGCGCAATTCTTATACGAATTGGCTGACATTTTACACAGGTCTCCAACATATAATTTAATTGTGGTCCGAACCGGACCATATCTTGATATCGTTTTAATTGCAGAGCAACAACCCCATAAGCACTTTTCCCGAATATTGATATTAGATTCGTGCTTTGCTTCCAAAGACCTTTCATTTGAGCCCCATATTGCTATGGTCGTAAATTTGTCCCCATTGGGGGAGGTTTTTGGGGAGAGGCGGCCCCCCAAATACTTGGTCCCATATTTGGATATCAGATTCGAATTCTACACTCAAATATCTTTTATGTAAGCCCCATATTACCATGGTCAGTAAATAAGTCCTGTTTGGGGGTGTTTTGGGGAAGGGGTGGACCCCCAGAAACGTGGTCCCACATTTGGATATCAGATTCGTATTCTACTCGTGAATACCTTTAATTTGAGTCCCATATTGCTATGGTCGGTAAATATGGCCGATTTAGGGGTGTTTTGGGGCTTGGGGTGGTCCCCCTAGCACTTGGTCCGAAAATTGGATATCAGATACGTTTTCTTATCCTAAATACCTTTCATTTGAGTCCCATATTGTCGTGATTGTGGTAAATATATGTTTGGTAGGTTTTAGGGTGGGGCGGCCCCCCTAGGTAACCATCCGAAATTTGGATACCAAATTTTTATTTTTAGGGTACTATATGAGAGCACACAAAATTTCGCTTAAATCGCACCACCTATCTCCGAGATCTGGCGTTTCTGAAAATTAGGATAAGGGGGATGGTCCGCCCCCCTTCAGATATCAAAAAATGTAGTACCCTATTTTCACCACGGGGTCAATATGTACCATCTGTGAAAATTTCAAGAAAATCGGTTTAGCCGTTTCTGAGTCTATAAGGAACACACAAACATACAAACACACAAACAAACAAACACAAATTGATTTTTATACCCTCCACCATATGGGGGGTATACTAATTTCGTCATTCTGTTTGTAACTACTCGAAATATTCGTCTGAGACCCCATAAAGTATATATATTCTTGATCGTCGTGACATTTTATGTCGATCTAGCCATGTCCGTCCGTCTGTCCGTCCGTCCGTCCGTTCGTCTGTCTGTCAAAAGCACGCTAACTTCCGAAGGAGTTAAGCTAACCGCTTGAAATTTTGCACAAATACTTCTTATTAGTGTAGGTCGGTTGGTATTGTAAATGGGCCATATCGGTCCATGTTTTGATATAGCTGCCATATAAACCGATCTAGGGTCTTGACTTCTTGAGCCTCTAGCGTGCGCAATTCTTAACCGATCAGAATGAAAATTTGCACGACGTGTTTTGTTATGACATCCAACAACTGTGCCGAGTATGGTTCAAATCGGTCCATAACCTGATATAGCTGCCATATAAACCGATCTTGGGTCTTGACTTCTTGAGCCTCTAGAGGGCACAATTCTTATCCGATTTGAATGAACGAAGTATTTCGTTATTATATCCAACAATTGTGCCAAGTATGGTTCCAATCGGTCCATAACCTGATATAGCTGCCATATAAACCGATCTTGGATCTTGACTTCTTGACCACTAGAGGTAGCATTTATTATCCGATATGCCTGAAATTTTGTACGACGGATCCTCTCATGACCATCAACAAACGTGTTTATTATGGTCTGAATCGGTCTATAGCCCGATACAAATCCCATATAAATCGTTCTCTCGATTTTACTTCGTGAGCCCCAATGGGCGCAATTCTTATACGAATTGGCTGAAATTTTACACAGGTCTCCAACATATAATTTAATTGTGGTCCGAACCGGACCAAATCTTGATATCGTTTTAATAGCAGAGCAACTCTTTTCTTATATCCTTTTTTGCCTAAGAAGAGATGCCGGGAAAAGAAGTCGACAAATGCGATCCATAGTGGAGGGTATATAAGATTCGGCCCGGCCGAACTTAGCACGCTTTTACTTGTTTTTAGTTAATTGCTATAAAACGCCATCTGAGACTGAGCTTTATATGTTAATGACAATTCATTTTTAATTACGCACTGCAATTAAAAACAAAATAATAACAAGTAAAAGCGTGTATATACCCTCCACTATGGATCGCATTTGTTGCGTTCTCTTCCCGGCATCTCTTCTTAAGCAAAAAAGGATATAAGAAAAGATGTGCTTTGTTATTAGAACGATATCAAGGTATGGTCCGGTTTGGAACACACAGTTGTTGAAAGTAAGAATAAAATACGTCATGCAAAATTTCACCCTAATCGGATAGGAATTTCGCCCTCTAGAAGCTCAAGATTCAAGTCTCCGGATCGGTTTATATGACAGCTATATCAAGTTATGGACCGATTTAAACCATACTAGGCAACGTTATTGGATATCATAACAGAACACGTCGTGCAAAATTTCATTCCAATTGGATAAGAATTGCGCACTCTAGAGGCTCAAGAAGTCAAGACCCAAGATCGGTTTATATGGCAGCTATATCAAAACATGGACCGATATGGCCCATTTACAATACCAACCGACCTACACTAATAAGAAGTATTTGTGCAAAATTTCAAGCGGCTAGCTTTACTCCTTCGGAAGTTAGCGTGCTTTCGACAGACAGACGGACGGACGGACGGACGGACAGACGGACGGACAGACGGACGGACGGACGGACAGACGGACGGACGGACAGACGGACGGACGGACAGACGGACAGACGGACGGACATGGCTAGATGGACATAAAATGTCGCGACGATCAAGAATATATATACTTTATGGGGTCTCAGACGAATATTTCGAGTAGTTACAAACAGAATAACGAAAATAGTATACCCCCATCCTACGGTGGAGGGTTTCAAAAAAAGTCATTTATTTTAAACTTTACTTGCATGAAAAAGGCAAATTAAATTTGTGCTGCTAATGTTCCATTTTTGATGTTATACAAGAAGCGCATTTTGGATCTTTAAACAATCGCATATAAGTGGGACATCGCCCACAAAAATCATGCATGTCGGAAGCAACTGTGTATGCTTATGTCACAATAGTTTTAACTTACACTATTGCATCCAGGGGTGCAATATTTTCTGCTGGGTTACTTTATTATTCGTGACAAATTCTGGATCATAAACTCATGAAACCTTATCAAAACCATAATACACAACTGCACCAAATGTTTTCGCTGTCATCCAACAACCCTAACGCAAATAATGGGTGAACTTTCCAAGGATAGAGTGGAACCACCATTCCCGTTTGAAATATGTGGCGTTGACTATTGTGGACCACTTTATATGACCCATGGTATTCGTGGCCGTGTTGCAGTCAAAGTTTATATAACCATCTTTATTTGTTTCACCGTATAAACCGTCCAATTGGAGTTGATTCCAGATTTAACAACAGAGTCTTTTATAATTGCACTAAAGAGATTTATTTCAAGACGTGGGTGCTGCAGAGTAATTTATTCAGACAACGCAACAAATTTTTTAGCAGCAAATCGTGAGTTGAAAGAACTTATCAATAGCTTAATGTTGGAAACCCATATTACACGCGTAGAAGAAGCTTGCTGCACTGAAGGTATTGAGTGGAGGTTCATCCCACATAGATCACCTTATTTTAGAGGTTTATGGGAAAGTGCTGTTAAACAGGTAAATCATTGCTTACGACGAACAAGTGGTTCCCATATCCTGCCTCACGATTCACTACATACAATATGCTATCAAGCCTAGGGTATTATAAATAGCAGACCTCTTACACCCATATCAAGCGACCCAAATGATATGCAGGCTTCAACTCCATCGCACTTCTTGATTTGGCGTACTGCAACAACCATTCAGAACCATCAATCATCGCCCAGCCCAAACGACTAAAGCTATTATCATGGAATTTTGCACGAATATTTGTCTTGAGTCATGTGGAAGAAATACAATAGTACGTTTAGTACAGCAATTGGTACTATTTGGTACCTTCTTTGTAAATTGAACTAGAACTCAAAATTTTAGAACTTAGGTAAGCTATAGCAACCTAATCTGGGTGACTATAACAGTTTATGGAAATTTTTCCTTTTAGGTGCTAAGAAAGAACCAACAAGTAAAATCGTCCTAAGTTCGGCCGGGCTGAATCTCGGGAATCCACCACCATGGATTCTGCTAACAATTTATTCACAATAAATTTTGTTGAAGGGCACAATTTGATTCTACATACAACACTCCTGTCAAACCACCAAAAACTAAAGCTTCTAGGAACCGAAAAAGGATGATCCAGAGACCGGTTTGTATGGGAGCTATATTAGCTTATAGTCTGATTTGGACTGTATTTGGCACAGTTGTTAGAAGCCGTAACAGAACACCGCATGCTAAATTTCAAACAAAACAAAAATTGCGGCTTGTAAGGTCTCAAGAATTTAAATCGGGAGATCGGTTTATATGGGAGCTATATTATCAAGTTATATACCGATTCGGTTGGAAGTCGCCACAGAATACTACATGAAAAATTGTAAGGGCTCTAGAAGTAAAATCCGGAGATCAGTTTATGTGGGAGCTATATCGAAATGTAAACCGATATGGCCCCAACGACAGCAATATTAAGTATCTGTGCACAATTTTAAGCGGCTAGCTTTACGCGTTCGACCGCTATTGTGATTTCGATTGACGGACGGACATGGCTAGGTCAACTCAGAATGTCGAGACGATCAAGAATATATATATTTTATGTGGTCCTAGATCAATATTTCGAGGTGTAACAAACGGAATGACTAGATTAGTATACCCTCATTCTATGGTGTTGGGTATAAAAATAGTACTGGAAATAGAAGAAAATGTACGTTTAGTATCGCAATTAATAGTATTTGGTACTTTCTTTACAGATGGAGCTAAAGGTCTGAATTTTTGCATGCAGTTACAACTAGGAAGAATATGATGAGTTACAATGTTCTTTAAACAATTCGTACATTTAGGTACCAATATTGGTACCATTTGGTACTTCCTGTGCACTTTTTTTCTTAAGTAGGCTTTTCGAGGTTTATTTTTTTTAGAATAAACACAAACACACAAGGGGTGGGCGGATATCTAGGGGAGCCGCTCCACCTTCCGAAGAGGGTCGCCCACGCCAAATGAAAATATAAAACAATAATGACAATATGGGGCTCAAATGAAAATTATTTCAGAATACCACGAATCTGATATATCGGGGTCCACCTCAACCCCAAAAATATCCCCATACCGGACATATTTCCAACCATAGCAATATAAGGCTCAAATGATAGATATTTGGGAGTAGAGCACCAATATGATATCCACATTGGGGCGAAATATCAGATAGGCCGCACCAGCACCTCCAAACAGAACTTCCCAGCAGAAAATATTGCATCCCTGTAAGTTAAAACCATTGTGACATTAGCATTCACAGTTGCTTCCGGCATGCATGATTTTTGTGGGCGATGTCCCACTTAAATGCGATTGTTTAAAGATCCAAAATGCGCTTCTTGTTTAACATCAAAAATTGGAACATTAGCAGCACAAATTTAATTTGGCTTTTTCATGCAAGTAAAGTTTTCTGCGATTAATGCCTCATAAAATAAAGGATTTTTTTTATTATTTTGTGTTTATTTGCAGTGTGTAATTAAAAATAAATTGTCATTAACATACAAAGCTCAGTCTTAGATGGCGTTTTATAGTAATAAATTAAAAACAAGTAAAAGCGTGCTAAGTTCGGCCGGGCCGAATCTTATATACCCTCCACCATGGATCGCATTTTTCGAGTTCTTTTCCCGGCATCTCTTCTTATGCAAAAAAAAAGGATATAAGAAAAGATTTGCTCTGCTATTAGAGCGTGACCTGGAGACCTGTGTAAAATGTCAGCCAATTCGAATAAGAATTGCGCTTTTTGTGAGCTCAAAAAGTAAAATATGGAGATCGATTTATATGGGAGCTGTATCGGGCTAAGGACCGATTCAGACCATAATAAACACGTATGTTGATGGTCATGAAAGAATCCGTCGTATAAAATTTCAGGCAAATCTGATAATAATTGCGACCTCTAGAGGCTCAAGAAGTCAAGATCCAAGATCGGTTTATATGGCAGCAATAACAGGTTTTATATCGATTTACGCCATACTTAGCACAGTTATTGGAAGTCATATCAAAACACCTCATGCTAAATTTCATGAAAATCGGATGGGAATTGCTCCCTCAATTGGCACAATAAGTCCAAGAAATCCAAGATAGGTTTATATGACAGCTATACCACATTATAAACCGATTTGAATCATACTTTGCACAGTAGTTGAAAGTAATACAAAAACACTACGTGCTAAATTTCAGATAAATCGGCAGAGCATCTTGAGGCTCCAGAATGCGAAATTCGGTTTATATGACACCTATACCAGATTATGAACCGATTTGAACCATAACTGACACAGTTGTTGGGTATCATAAGAAAACACGTCGTGCAAAATTTCCAATCGGAAAGGAATTGCTCATTCTAGAGGCTCAAGAAGTCAAGACCCAAGATCGGTTTATATGGCAGTTATATATCAGGTTATGAACCGATGTGAACCATACTTGGCACAGTTGTTGGATATCATAACAAAACACGTCGTGCATAATTTCATCCAATCGGATAAGAATTGCGCCTTCTAGAGGCACAAGAAGTCAAGACCCAAGACCGGTTTATAAGGCAGCTATATCAAAACATGGACCGATATGACCAATTTACAATACCAACCGACCTACACTAATAAGAAGTATTTGTGCAAAATTTCAAGCGGCTAGCTTTACTCCTTCGGAAGTTAGCGTGCTTTCGACAGACAGACAGACACACAGACGGATGGACATGGCTAGATCGACATAAAATGTCGCGACGTCCAAGAATATTATACTTTATGGGGTCTCAGACGAATATTTCGAGTACTTACAAACAGAATGACGATATTAGTATACCCCCGATCCTATGGGGGTATACTATATATATTGTTGGGGTCAGGTGCCTCGGGGACCTTCCAAAACCCGCCAAATGGATATATAGACAACCACGACAATATTCAGCCCAAACGAAAGGTGCTTGCGAGAAAAAACAAGTAAAAGGCGTTAAGTTCGGTCGGGCCAAACTTTGGATACCCACCACCTCGGGTATATATGTAAACCACCTTTCGTCAAAATCCGGTGCAAAACTCATACCTTATGTCCTATAGTAGAAATATGTGGAGGGGCTTAACTTAACTCTTTGTCCACAATTTCGGCAACATCGGACAATAAATGCGCTTTTTATGGCCCCAAAACCTAAAAGCTAGAGATCGGTCTATATGGCAGCTATATCGAAATCTGGACCGATCTGTGCGATAATACAGAAGTATGTCAAGGGGCTTAACTTAATTCACTGTCCTAAATTTCAGCAAAATTGGATAATAAATGTGGCTTTTATGGCCTAAGACCCTAAATCAGAGGATCGGTCTATATGGCAGCTACATCCAAATCTGGACCGATCTAAGCCAAATTTACGGAGGACGTCGGAGGGCCTAAGACAGCGCACTGTTCCAAATTTGAACAAAGTCGGATAATATATGCAGCTTTTATGGGCCTATGACCCTAAATCGGAGGATCGGTCTATATGACAGCTATATCCAAATGTGGACCGATCTGAGCCAAATTGACGAAGGACGTTGAAGAACCTTACACGACTCATTGTCCCAAATTATAGAAAAATCGGATAATAAATGCAGCTTTTATGGGCCTAAGACCCTAAATTTGAGGACCGGTCTATATGGCAGCTATATGCAAGTCTGAACCGATCTAAGCCATATTGACGGAGGATGTCGAAAAACCTAAGACAACTCACGGCCCCAAATTTCAGCAAAATTAGATAATAAATGTGGCTTTTATGGGCCTAAGACCTTAAATCGGAGGATCGGTCTATATGGCAGCTATATACAAATCTAAACCGATCTGGGCCATATTGACGGAGGATGTTGAAGGGCCTAACACAACTCACTGTCCCAAATTTCAGCAAAATCGGACAATAAATGTGGCTTTTATTGGCCTAAGATCCTAAATCGGCGGATCGGTCTATATGGGGGCTATATCAAGATATAGCCCGATATAGCCCATCTACGAACTTAACCTGCTTATGAACAAAGAAATTTTCTGTGCAAAGTGTCAGCTCAATATCTCTATTTTTGAAGACTGTAGCGTGATTTCAACAGACAGACGGACGGACATGTCTAGATCGTCTTAGATTTTTACGCTGATCAAGAATATATATACTTTATAGGGTCGGAAATGGATATTTCGATGTGTTGCAAACGGAATGACAAAATGAATATACCCCCATCCGTCGGTGGTGGGTATAATAAACCGATATGAACTATACACGGATACCGAAAAGCATAACATAAGTCAGTATGTCAAATTTCAGTGAAATCGGAATAAAAATGCACCATTTATGGGGTCAAGTAACTGTCCCAAATTTCGGCGACATCGGACAATAAATGCGCCTTTTATGAGCCTAAGACCCTAAATCGGAGGATCAGTCTATAAGGCAGCTATATCCAAATCTGGATCGATCTGAACCAAATTGACGAAGGATGTCGAGGGGGCTAACACAACTCACTGTCCCAAATTTCAGCAAAATCGGATAATTAATATGGCTTTTATGGGCCTAAGACCCAAAACCGGAGGATCGGTCTATATGGCAGCTATACCCAAATCTGGACCGATCTGAGCCAAATTCACGAAGGATGTCGAAGGGGCTAACACAACTCACTGTCCCAAATTTCAGCAAAATCGGATAATTAATGTGGCTTTTATGGGCCTAAGACCCTAAATCGGAGGATCGGTCTATATGGGGGCTATATCAAGATATAGTCCGATATAGCCCATCTTCGAACTGCTTATGGACAAAGAAAGATTCTGTGCAAAGTTTCAGCTCAATATATCTATTTTTGAAGACTGTAGCGTGATTTCAACAGACAGACGGACGGACATGTCTAGATCGTCTTAGATTTTTACGCTGATCAAGAATATATATACTTTATAGGGTCGGAAATGGATATTTTGATGTGTTGCAAACGGAATGACAAAATGAATATACCCCTATCCTTCGATGGTGGGTATAATAAGGGGTTTAAATAAATGGTATTTGAGTATGATGCTGAAATTTTTTTAGGACCAAGTGTCTAGGAGACTACCTCACCCTCGAAAAACACCCAAATCGGACAACATGACAACAACCGACTGAAATAAAGACTTTTGAGAATAGAGTATAAATAACACCCAAACGTTAATGACCCTAAACTCTCCGAGCGAATTCATAGACCAATAAAGATCATATAGGATTCAGATAAAAGCATTTATATTCTTATACTGTTTGTCAAGCGATATATATATAAATACTATTTTCGTAGCATGGTATTTTACTAAAGGCTCTTTAATTGTCGAAAATACATATTCAATGCATAATTTTGTTCCATACAAAGTAAAACAAGTAAAAGCGTGCTAAGTTCAGCCGGGACGAATCTTGTATACCCTCGACCATGGATCGCATTTGTCGAGTTCTTTTCCCGCATCTCTTCTTAGGCAAAAAAAGGATACAAGAAAAGATTTGCTCTGCTATTAGAGCGATATCAAGATATGGTCCGGTTTGGACCACAATTAAATTGTATGTTGGAGACCTGTGTAAAATGTCAACCAATTCGAATAGGAATTGCGCCCTTTGGGGGCTCAAGAAGTAAAATAGAGAGCACAATTTATATGGGAGCTGTATCGGGCTATAGACCGATTCAGACCATAATAAGCACGTGTGTTGATGGTGATGAGAGAATCCGTCGCACAAAATTTAAGGTAAATCGGATAATAATTGCGACCTCTAGAGGCTCAAGAAGTCAAAATCCCAGATCGGTTTATATGGCAGCTATATCAGGTTCTATATCGATTTACGCCATACTTAGCACAGTTATTGGAAGTCATAACAAAACACCTCATGCAAAATTTCAGCCAAATCGGATGAGAATTGCTCCCTCAATAGGCTCAAAAAGTCAAGATCCAAGATCGGTTTATATGACAGCTATCCCAGATTATGAACCGATTTGAATCATACTTAGCACAGTTGTTGAAAGTAACACCAAAACACTACGTGCAAAATTTTAGTTAAATCAGACGTTAATTGCGCCCTCTAGAGGCTCGGGAAATCAAGACCCCAGATCGGTTTATATGACAGCTATACCAGATTATGAACCGATTTGAAAAATACTTGGCTCAATTGTTCGATATCATAACAAAATACGTCGTGCAAAATTTCATTCCCATCGGTTAAGATTTGCGCCTTCTAGATGTTCAAGAAGTCAAGACCCAAGATCGGTTTATATGGCAGCTATATCAGGTTATGGACCGATTTAAACCATACTTGGCACAATTGTTGGATATCGTACCAAAACACGTCGAGCAAAATTTCATTCAAATTGGATAAGATTTGCGCCTTCTAGAGGCTCAAGAAGTCAAGACTCAATATCGGTTTATATGGCAGCTATATCAAATCATGGACCGATATGGCCCATTTACAATTCCAACCGACCTACACTAATAAGAAGTATTTTTGCAAAATTTCAAGCGGCTAGCTCTACTCCTTCGGAAGTTAGCGTGCTTTCGACAGACGGACGGACGGACAGACGGACGGATCGTCATCGTCATGGACGATCGGCATTAAATTTCACGGCGATCAAGAATATATATACTTTATGGGGTCTCAGACGAATATTTCGAGTAGTTACAATCAGAATGACGAAATTAGTATACCCCCCTACTTATGGTGGAGGGTACAAAAACGTCTTGCAAAATTTCAGCCAAATCGGATAGGAATTGCGCCCTCTAGAAGCTCAAGAAGTCAAGATCCCAGATCGGTTTATATGGCAGCTATATCAAGTTATGGACCGATTTAAACCATACTTGACACAGTTGTTGGATATCATAACAAAACACGTCGTGCAAAACTTGATTCCAATCGGATAAGAATTGCGCACTCTAGAGGCTCAAGAATTCAAGACCCAAGATCTGTTTATATCACAGCTATATCAGGCTATAGACCGATTTTAACCATACTTGGCACAGTTGTTGGATATCATAACAAAACAAGTCGTGCAAATTTTCATTCCAATCGGATAAGAATTGCGCACTCTAGAGGCTCAAGAAGTCAAGACCCAAGATCGGTTTATATGGCAGCTATGTCAGGTTATGGACCGATATGGCCCATTTACAATTCCAACCGACCTACACTAATAAGAAGTATTTTTGCAAAATTTCAAGCGGCTAGCTCTACTCCTTCGGAAGTTAGCGTGCTTTCGACAGACGGACGGACGGACAGACGGACGGATCGTCATCGTCATGGACGATCGGCATTAAATTTCACGGCGATCAAGAATATATATACTTTATGGGGTCTCAGACGAATATTTCGAGTAGTTACAATCAGAATGACGAAATTAGTATACCCCCCTACTTATGGTGGAGGGTACAAAAACGTCTTGCAAAATTTCAGCCAAATCGGATAGGAATTGCGCCCTCTAGAAGCTCAAGAAGTCAAGATCCCAGATCGGTTTATATGGCAGCTATATCAAGTTATGGACCGATTTAAACCATACTTGACACAGTTGTTGGATATCATAACAAAACACGTCGTGCAAAACTTGATTCCAATCGGATAAGAATTGCGCACTCTAGAGGCTCAAGAATTCAAGACCCAAGATCTGTTTATATCACAGCTATATCAGGCTATAGACCGATTTTAACCATACTTGGCACAGTTGTTGGATATCATAACAAAACAAGTCGTGCAAATTTTCATTCCAATCGGATAAGAATTGCGCACTCTAGAGGCTCAAGAAGTCAAGACCCAAGATCGGTTTATATGGCAGCTATGTCAGGTTATGGACCGATGCGAACAATACTTGGCACATTTGTTGAATGTCATAACAAAACAATCGGATAAGAATTGCGCACTCTAGAGGCTCAAGAAGTCAAGACTCAAGATCGGTTTATATGGCAGCTATATCGAAACATAGACCGATATCGCCCATTTACAATACCAACCGACCTACACTAATAAGAAGTATTTGTACAAAATTTCAAGCGGCTAGCTTTACTCTTTCGGAAGTTAGCGTGCTTTCGACGGACATACAGACGGACGGACATGGCTAGATCGACATAAAATGTTACGACGATCAAGAATATATATACTTTATGTGATCTCAGACGAATATTTCGAGTAATTACAAACAGGCTGACGAAATTAGTATACCCCCATCTTATGGTGGAGGGTATAAAAAGGCGCAGCGGAGCGGTCCCGGTTCAGCTAGTTTTCTCTACATTTTTAGCAGAATCCATGGTGGTGGGTTCCCAAGATTCGGTCCGGCCGAACTTAGCACGCTTTTACTTCATAATCTTCGGAAACGATCTGAACAGTAGAAATAAAATATTTTTCTTGTCGCGTTGAGTGTGAACATTTTGGCAATAATGGCAATAACAACCAGGACGGTAAAGTCGCGAACAGTCTTGCAGTGCAAGAAGGAGATTAACGCCTCCTTTGAGGTTGGCAAAATTCACATCGTTGGGGTGCAGGGCTATAACGGAGTAAGGGGAAATAAAATGACAGACGATTTGGCGGTGAAGGTCAGAGGACTTCCGTCAATAATCTTGGTTAACCGTCGGGGAAAGCGAAACGGTCGGTAGGACGGCGAAAATCCTATGGGGCGAGCCAGACCGTGAGAAGACGAGGCTATTACTGAAAGGAAGAAGAAGGAGGTTAGTATAGCTATTGGTATCATAACGGTACACATAGGACTGCGAGCTCACTTATGTAAAAAGGTGCGGCATGTGTAGAGCATGCGGCGAAGATTATGCAGCATTTCTTTTGTCACTGCCCGGCTTTGGCGTCTAACAGAAGAAAAACATTTAGACTACATTTTCAAGAATACAGGATCTGTGTCTCCCACCTCCAGTACCCTTGAATAATTAAAATCCCGGAATTCTTGGTCCACAAACCATACCTCCACACACCCATGGTTCCTAGATAAGAACCACATCAAATCCCATTGCCATCAGGAGGACCTTAAGTGCCGCCGAAGGGGACTTGCAATGATTGAAGTTTATTTGCAGAAATCCGACCATAATCAGGATTCAGAACTTCCACCACTGTTGCGTTAGCCTTGTCTTCTGATTCCGCTTGGAGTTCATCCTCAAAAGATTCGTTATATCTTGTCATGATGAGCTTCCGTACGCATTCAGGGGCACGTGAGAAAAGTGTGGAACCAATCTTTTTTAGGACACTCTACACTTGCGGTGAGGACGATTCCTCCTTAATGCCCTTTTACATGGTATGCAGTATGACATCGCATGTTGATTTGTACATGTCGTGTGATACAAACGAAACTAACATGTAACAAGTAAAAGCATTTGTCGAGTTCTTTCCCGGTATCTCTTTTTAGATAAACCAAGGATAAAAGAAAAGAATTGCTCCGCTTATTGAATTTTGGAGACAACAGTAGAAGTATATGAGTAAAATTTCAGCCAAATCGAATAAGAATTGGGCGTGTTAGGGGCTCAAGAATTAAAATAGGGAGATCGGTTTATATGGAAGCTGTATCAGGCTAAAGACCGATTCAGACCATATTTGACACGTATGTTGGAGGTAACGGAAGAAGCCGTTGTCAAAATTTCAGCCAAATCGGATTATATTCTTCTTGAGCCCTCTATTGGCTCAAAAAGTCAAAACCCCAAATCGGATTATATGACAGCTATATCAGGTTATGGACCGACTCGAACCATAATTGGCACAGTTGTTGGAAATTATAACAAAATACCTCATGCAGAATTTCAGCCAAATCGGATGGGAATTGCGTTCTCTAGTGGCTCAAGAAGTCAAGATCCCAGATAGGGTCATATCAAAACATGGACCGATATGGCCCATTTACAATCCCAACCGACCTACACTAATAAGAAGAATTTGTGCAAAATTTCAAACGGATAGATTTATTACGAGATTTGTAAACCCCCAACCATAGGGTGGGGGGTATACTAACTTCGTCATTCTGTTTGTAACTACTCGAAATATTCGTCTGAGACCCCATAAAGTATATATATTCTTGATCGTCGCGACATTTTATGTCGCCGTTTGAAATTTTGCACAAATACTTCTTATTAGTGTAGGTCGGTTGGTATTGTAAATGGGTCACATCGGTGAATGTTTTGATATAGCTGCCATATAAACCGATCTTGGGTCTTGACTTCTTGAGCTTCTCGAGTGCGCAATTCTTATCCGATTTGAATGAATTTTTGCACGAAGTATTTTATTATGATATCCAACAATTGTGCCAAGTATGGTTCAAATCGGTACATAACCTGATATAGCTGTTATATAAACAGATCTTGGGTCTTGACTTCTTGAGCTTCTAGAGGGCGCAATTTCATCCGATTTGGCTGAAATTTTGCATGACGTATTTTATTTTTATACCCTCCACCATAAGATGGGGGGTATACTAATTTCGTCATTCTGTTTGTAACTACTCGAAATATTCGTCTGAGACCCCATAAAGTATATATATTCTTGATCGTCGTGACATTTTATGTCGATCTAGCCATGTCCGTCCGTCTGTCCGTCCGTCCGTCTGTCTGTCGATAGCACGCTAACTTCCGAAGGAATAAAGCTAGCCGCTTGAAATTTTGCACAAATACTTCTTATTAGTGTAGGTCGGTTGGTATTGTAAATGGGCCATATCGGTCCATGTTTTGATATAGCTGTCATATAAACCGATCTTCGGTCTTGAATTCTTGAGCCTCTAGAGTGCACAATTCTTATCCGATTGGAATGAAATTTTGCACGACGTGTTTTGTTATGATGTCCAATAACTGTGCCAAGAATGGTGCAAATCGGTTTATAACCTGATATAGCTGTCATATAAACCGATCTTGGGTCTTGACTTCTTGAGCCTCTAGAGGGCGCAGTTCTTATCCGATTTGAATGAATTTTGGCACGACGTGTTTTGTTGTGATATCCAACAACTGTATCCAACGGTTCATAACCTGATATAGCTGTCATATAAACCGATCTAGGATCTTGATTTCTTGAGCCTCTAGAGGTCGCAATTATTATCCGATTTGCCTGAAATTTTGTACGACGGATTTTCTCATGACCATTAACATACGTGTTTATTATGGTCTAAATCGGTCTACAACCCGATACAGCTCCCATATAAATCGATCTCTCTATTTTACTTCTTGAGCCCCCGAAGGGCGCAATTCTTATTCGAATTGGCTGACATTTTACACAGGTCTCCAACATATAATTTAATTGTGGTCCAAACCGGACCATATCTTGATATCGCTCTAATAACAGAGCAAATCTTTTCTTATATCCTGTTTTGCCAGAAGAGATGCCGGGAAAATAAGGCATTTTTTATTATCCGATATGCCTGAAATTTTGTACGACGGATCCTCTCATGACCATCAACAAACGTGTTTATTATGGTCTGAATCGGTCTATAGCCCGATACAGATCCCATATAAATCGTTCTCTCTATTTTACTTCGTGAGCCCCAATGGGCGCAATTCTTATACGAATTGGCTGAAATTTTACACAGGTCTCCAACATATAATTTAATTGTGGTCCGAACCGGACCAAATCTTGATATCGTTTTATTAGCAGAGCAACTCTTTTCTTATATCCTTTTTTGCCTAAGAAGAGATGCCGGGAAAACAACTCGACAAATGCGATCCATGGTGGAGGGTATATAAGATTCGGCCCGGCCGAACTTAGCATGCTTTTACTTGTTGAGTTCTGTCCTTTCCCGCTGGCGCACAGCTTGAGCCCAGTCCAACCGAATGACCCACCCACACAGGGCTTGTCGGGTCCCGGACGGATTGCACGAGATGAGTGGTCAGCAACAAGTGCTGAGTCGTCTTCTGATTCCCCAACCCCACCGCCTCCATAGACGTTTAGTTTCAACTTGTTGAATCCGGATATAACTACTTCAGATTTATTGAGGTCTGCGACAGCCGTAGTTTAGTACGAATACCGCATGTCTCACAATTAGCCTCATCCAATCTACCAATCTTCCAGTCGGTGGTTGAAAGATTGTGATTACATTCCCTTAGCCTTCCAAGTATGAATTCAGGATCTGAGGGAATCCTTGGTGTACAAGCATGCGCTTTTGGTTGAGAAGGAATATCTTCCTTCTTGACTAAATCTAGTGCTGCACCTGGCTAGATCTCACCAATCTTTTTTAGGGCGCAACGATACATTTCAATTGAGCGTTGATCCCCGGAGGCAATTAAACCCCGTTAACACTGTTCTTTAAATCCGGACTTAATATCTCGATCATCTGTTTTTCCTTTATAAAATCAGCTGACGAGAGCCTTAAATCCGGATTTAAAGAGTAGTGTAAACGGGGTTTTAGTCTGTATCCGTCCCGATACTAGCCTACATCGTCATAAACTGAAGGAGACCCAGATTAGGAGAGTATACTGGCGACAGTCCATTGACTATCCCACTCCAATTATTCCTAGGTATGCAGCCCTGTTCTTCTCCCTTGTCGACAACTGCCATCACCAAACTGTCCCTAGCGACAATTTTGTAGACATGGGATGCCCTCCAGGTGACCCAGGCAGCTTTTTGGCTGACTGCGGTGAAGTTTCCAAATCTAGACGTGTAGTATTGGGTGTCCTGTGCAGCGAATTCCCGAGACCAATTTAGGGAGTCTCTCTCCCTATTAGTGAGAGTCATAGGATCATTAAAAAACTTGAGAGCGATGCGCCTTCTATTATTCCAATCTCTTAAAGAGCGTGTTAGTTTGCCGTGGAAGGCCGATGGCCTAGGCAAACTATAGGGATGCGAAGATAGAAAAGGTTCGGCCATAATGGCTATAAGGGGTTCAAATAAAAGATATTTGAGAGTAAAGCACTATGTTGATATTTTTTGAGGGTTAAGTGTCTGGGTGTCGGCAAAAGTCAATGAACTTGTTTATGAAATAAAGTTTTGTTTTTAATTACTTTTGTATAAAGAAACAAAAAATTTGTGTCTTCTCATATCAGCTAGTGCTTTGCTATTAAAATTGTGCTAAAAGATAGGTGCCTATCTAATACAAAGCAGAGTGACTTTTTTCAGAAAAGTTGGGTTTTAATGACAGTTTGCAGCTAGACTATTGTTGTCCATTATGATACTACAGTAGCGACAGTTCAAAGCTTTTATCACTATCCCTCACTGATAATCTGAACTCGCTAAAAATGCAGCTACCGGGGCTCTCAACAATATCATTAGCCTGAGAAAGACTACGTCCCAAAAATATTTTGAGTGTTTTTAGGAAGATTTCTAATCAACAAGTTGGGCCTATGGTGGTCCTTTCCTCCCATATCTTTTTAAATGCCAATTATATTCTCCCTTAGCAAACTAAATAGTTAAACGTGACTCCCTTTAAGCCTTTTTCTCTTTTATACCTCTATGATTTATTATACTGTATTCGACATGGTACCTTTTTATTATATATATTCCTTTCTTTTTCGAAATAGTTTGTCCACAATAATTGCATTTTCCTACAAATGGACGAAGAAGGAAATTGAAAAAAGAACAATCATTGATGTGTTGAAATGAGAGATGTTGTGTGACATCTCTCATTTCTCATCGTTCATATAACAAGTCAAAAGTCATCAACCGCAATCAAGCATGGCTAATAGCCAAGACCGTCTTTTTCCTTTTTTTGTGGGGGCTAACTTAAATCCATTTTTGCCAGTAGGAAGAATTGCCATAATTTGAAATAACATCAACAGACCATCTGTGACACTTTAGTTAAAAACTCATCAAAATGCTGTCGCATAAATGTAAGAGAAAACTTTTCGGAGATGTTGGGCGAATGAACTCGTGACATCATGGCCATACGTAAAGCAAGACAGAAACTTAAATCGCCAACAAGGCAGAAAATAGAACAAACAGATGCCATCGCAGATAGTAAAGGTTGTGTAATTGGAAAGGATGATGGGTACAAGTAAGTACAAGATAACCTTCAGAAAGAGGGGTTTAATCCAATCAGCTATTTTTTTTTGCATGGCATAGAAATATTAGCTGCACATCCATAAATATATTGGATTTCAAAACTATAACTGTTACTCAATTGTTAAAACTTTTGACTAACTTGGATTTGAAAAAGCCCAAACAACTGACAATATTTCAGCTTTGTCAAGTAAACCCTGAATTTAATTTGCAGTTTACCTGCCGCACTCTGGTGGCTAATATCCAACGTACATACAACGTTAGACGTGGGCAACATAAATTTGGCAATCACAACCAGCGCACTAACACACGTGGCTAAAAACCAGGTCCGCTAATGAAATTTACATTCAAAGTGGAGGAGAAAAAACAACAAGGACCTAATGTATGCCAGTGCTCAGAGTTGTAAACAATGGCGGAGATAGCCGCTTGAACGACAGCTAAGTGGAGGAAGATAATACGAGGTCGGTTTAAGAGGGGGAAATCGAAATTCAAAAAGTTTGTGCCAAACAAACTTAGGGTTGAACTTCGAAGAAAGGATTTGCCACTAAGGATTTTGTTAGACAGTATGGCGCACTCAAAGTCTCAAATTTGAGAACAGTGAAGCCTAGGTATGTCGAGGAATGTTTCCGTAATAGACTCCAGGCATATCGATTGCTTGAGTTCCCGCACGTAGTGATATTGCGTGGAATGGCAAGGCGGTAGAATTTACTGGGAAGGGCATGTCCTTAAGCGAGCCGGTGCTCTTGCAAACGTTGCCAGGCTTCTAAACCAAGTTGAAAGGATGGCAGGTGGTAGTCTGTGAACCCTAAATAACACATTACAGTTATTTAGTGTGCACCTAAAAAACCTTTTACGGATGTTGAATGAATGATTTTACTTCGGCTATGCAGACGATGTACAGTGTGATAGAACAGAAAAAAATAGTAAAAAGTGCCTTGTGAGAAAGGGAAAAGATATCTCATGAAATTTGGATTGGTTCAAGTTGAGGTGCCAGCGAGATCATGTGAAAAATTTTAAGACCGGATAACCTATATCCGGGAGCCTCTTGGCAGTCCCCTAAAGTTGGTCCCATCGGAATTTGTTGTGCAATTCCTGCGGTGTAAAGGTGGGAGTCAGTGTACGAATGTCGGTTGTCCAGAACTGTCTAGCCTACTAACGACTGAGAAAAGATGGACGAACTGTTTGGTTTTGAACAAAAGGTCACTGACATGACATAACCGGACTTTGCAGAATAGACCCTATGGCGGGGCACAAGGCAGTCCCTCAAAATTACTACATCAAAAGCATTCTTGATGAAAATAAATAGAAGACAATCGATCACTTGCTTTATTCGATATTTCTAATAAAAACTATCGATAGCATCATTACTATCTTTAATTTCCCATTACCTCTATGTCAAATGCAAACGAGAAGTACAAATCAGGAGATCGATTTATATAGAATCAACATTTATATTACACAGAGCGAATAAAACAAAATTTAATAAAACAAGTTGGAAGTCTTGTCCAAATTTTAGCCCAATTGTCACAACATTTTGCTGAGGCCAGGCCCGCCTTAAAATTATTTTTCTTGGGAACAAAATTTTAATAAAATTTTTTCTAAACAAACTTTAATGAAATTTTTCTAAAGACAAAACTTCAGCTTACCATTCTCTAATGACAAAACTTCAGCACTTGCCGGACCCTCTAGAAATTATTTGTCAAAGCCAAATTTCTTTAAGTTTTTTTCAAAGGCATTTTTATTAAATATTTTCTAAAGACAGATGTTTTGTAAGAAAAAGTTTAATAATTTTTTTGCCAAAGACTAAATTGTGATGAAATTTCTGCGAAAAACTCTCTAAAGACCTCTAGATTATTTTTTAAAGCCAAAATTTCAATAAAGTATCTCACTTTACGACACTATATTTTGCATAAATATTTTTATAATGCTTATCAGCCCCAAACAAAATTTTCCTAATCTCTTTAGAAAGATACCAATAAATATTTTTAAAAACAAAATTTACGCCTGACCCTCGATTCCGCTGACAGATTTTGATGAAATTTTATTTTTATCATCGCGATACGGATAACCAGTCAAATGGTTCTAGCAACTAAACAGACTTTTGCTGACTTTTAAATGTTTTTTGCTATACTATTAAACAATGGTCTAAAGCCGGACAATATCCTGCAATGGAATCTATATGGAATTTTAAATATTCATAATTAAGAGAATTTATATGGACATACAATTTTTTTAAACATTTTGAAATTTAAATATTTTTGAAAAATAAATATTTTTATTTACTAAGCCCCTACCACAAAACCAGTAAAGAAAGGCAATAGTCGGGCGGAGCCGCCTACATTATACCCTACACCACCTAGTCTACGTATTAATTAAATATATACAACTTATATCCAAATCCAAGTCAGACTTTAATTTTGCAAGTATCGTACAGAAACTTGTAAGAATTTCTACGATACTCGTGGAACAAAAATAATGGATTTCTACTGCCTTTTTATACCCTCCACCATAAGATGGGGGGTACACTAATTTCGTCATTCTGTTTGTAACTACTCGAAATATTCGTCGGATACCCCATAAAGTATATATATTCTTGATCGTCGTGACATTTTATGTCGATCTAGCCATGTCCGTCCGTCTGTCCGTCCGTCCGTCTGTCCGTCCGTCTGTCCGTCCGTCTGTCCGTCCGTCTGTCCGTCCGTCTGTCCGTCCGTCTGTCCGTCCGTCTGTCCGTCCGTCTGTCCGTTCGCCTGTCCGTCCGTCTTTCCGTCCGTCTGTCCGTCCGTATGTCCGTCCGTCTGACCGTCCGTCTGTCCGTCCGTCTGTCCGTCCGTCTGTCCGTCCGTCTGTCTGTCCGTCCGTCTGTCCGTCCGTCTGTCCGTCCGTCTGTCCGTCCGCCCGTCTGTCTGTCTGTCGAAATTTTGCGCGACGTGTTTTGTTATGATATCCAACAACTGTGCCAAGTATGGTTCAAATCGATTCATAACCTGATATAGCTGCCATATAAACCGATCTTGACTTCTTGAGCCTCTATAGTGCGCAACTCTTATCCGATTGGAATGAAATTTTGCACAAAGTGTTTTGTTATGATTACAAACTGTACCAAGTATGGTTCAAACTTCCTAATAACTTCATTAACCCTTAACAACGAATGGGTTGGAAAATACCCAAGAATAGAGCTGTCCTAGAAAAATTTTACCACGAGTTAGGAAAGAGGCAACCTTATGATATTTGGAATGACGTAACTAGACGAACGAAACTTGTTTTTTCCGTCACACAAGGTCATGTTTTGGAGGCCAATTGGCCTGTCTTTTTCATAAAAAATATCAAACAACAAATTTTCTCAAAGTTTTTACGATTGATATATCTGAAACCCGTTTTACTGTCTTGTTGCATTTGATGGGTTTTATTTGAAAACCAGTAAGGAAAGGCTAAAGTCGGGCGCAGCCGACATAGGCCGACGTAGGACCTTATGGTAAGTCTTGTCAGTCTTTAATTTTGTATACTTACTAAAATATCGAATAAAACTGCAAGATGTTTTTACAATAGGGCTCAAATTCTGGCAGCCGAAGGTATAAAGGTAAATATCAGCTAAAAAATATAGATGGGAACAATGTTTAAATCTAGGCACTCCGGTACCCGAGTTGGAGGCGCGTTTGGATTGAGCGGGAGTCATGGGATCGATTCCCACCAGAGGCCTTGGTTTGTTGCTACTGTGGTATCACAATGGACTTGAAATTGTCTAAGTGACTTTGCAAAGGACTGCCACTCCAGGCTAACATAACCTACATATAAATCTGAACTGATTTTGATGAAATTTTGCGCGCATATTTGGACGTCAAACAAAACACCTAGTGGAAAATTTAGTAAAGATCCGACCAAAATTGTGGCTTCTACAGCCTTAAAAGGCCAGATAGGGTAAAATATATATATGGGAGCTATATTTAAATCTGATCCGATCCTGATGAAATATTGCTCACATATTGAAACGTCAAAAAATTTCTTCATGCTAACTTTGGTAAAGAACGGACCAAAATTATGGCTTCTACAGCTTTAAAACGCCATATGGGATGAACAATGTAAAATATCGGACAAAAAGTAGGGGTACTAAAAACTGAAAAAGCCACATCGAATGAAAGATATATATTGGAGCTTTATCTAAATCTTAACCGATTTTGATTGATTTGGCACACGTATTACGACGTAAAAAAAACACTTCATGTCAATTTTGGGGAAGATCAGACCAGCTTTTACTGTTTTAAAAGTGCATATCGGATAAAAGATATATATGGAAGCCAGGGACGTAGCCAGGATTTTATTTTAGGGTGTTGGGGGTGTGGGACCGCCCCACATTTTCTCTAAATCGAAATTTGCCAAAATTCTTCTGTTACTGTGCAATTTTTAAAGATACTTCAAACATTTTTTATACCCTCCACCATA
This sequence comes from Stomoxys calcitrans, assembly GCF_963082655.1. Lineage (NCBI taxonomy): Eukaryota > Metazoa > Arthropoda > Insecta > Diptera > Muscidae > Stomoxys > Stomoxys calcitrans. The sequence continues at coordinate 59,256,035 of NC_081552.1, forward strand.
AGATGGGGGGTATACTAATTTCGTCATTCTGTTTGTAACTACTCGAAATATTCGTCTGAGACCCCATAAAGTATATATATTCTTGATCGTCGTGACATTTTATGTCGATCTAGCCATGTCCGTCCGTCCGTCCGTCCGTCCGTCCGTCCGTCCGTCCGTCCGTCCGTCTGTCTGTCGAAAGCACGCTAACTTCCGAAGGAGTAAAGCTAGCCGCTTGAAATTTTGCACAAATACTTCTTATTAGTGTAGGTCGGTTGGTATTGTAAATGGGCCATATCGATCCATGTTTTGATATAGCTGCCATATAAACCGATCTTGGGTCTTGACTTCTTGAGCCTCTAGAGTGCGCAATTCTTATCCGATTTGGCTGAAAGTTTGCACGACGTGTTTTGTTATGATATCCAACAACTGCGCCAAGTATAGTTCAAATCGGTCGATAACCTGATATAGCTGCCATATAAACCGATCTTGGGTCTTGACTTCTTGAGCCTCTAGCGTGCGCAATTCTTATCCGATCAGAATGAAATTTTGCACGACGTGTTTTGTTATGACATCCAACAACTGTGCCAAGTATGGTTCAAATCAGTCCATAACCTGATATAGCTGCCATATAAACCGATCTTGGGTCTTGACTTCTTGAGCCTCTAGAGTGCGCAATTCTTATCCGATTGGGATGAAATTTTGCACGACGTGTTTTATTGTGATATCCAACAACTGTGCCTAGTACGGTTCAAATCGGTCCATAACGTGATATAGCTGCCATATAAACCGATCTTGGGTCTTGACTTCTTGAGCCTCTAGAGGGCGCAATTCTCATCCGAATGGAATGGAATTTCGCAAGACGTCTTTTGTTATGATATCCAACAACTGTGCCAAGTATGGTTGAAATCGGTCCATAACCTGATATAGCTGCCATATAAACCGATCTGGGGATTTGACTTCTTGAGCCTCTAGAGGGCACAATTCTTATCCGATTTGGCTGAAATTTTGCATGACGTATTTTATTTTTACTTTCAACAACTGTATCAAATAAGGTTCAAATCGGTTCATTACCTGATACAGCTGCCATATAAACCGATCTGGGATCTTGACTTCTTGACCCCTATAGGTCGCAATTATTATCCGATATGCCTGAAATTTTGTACGACGGATCCTCTCATGACCATGAACAAACGTATTTATTATGGTCTGAATCGGTCTATAGCCCGATACAGATCCCATATAAATCGTTCTCTCTATTTTACTTCGTGAGCCCCAATGGGCGCAATTCTTATACGAATTGGCTGAAATTTTACACAGGTCTCCAACATATAATTTAATTGTGGTCCGAACCGGACCATATCATGATATCGTTTTAATAGCAGAGAAACTCTTTTTTTATATCCTTTTTTGCCTAAGAAGAGATGCCGGGAAAAGAACTCGACAAATGCGATCCATGGTGGAGGGTATATAAGATTCGGCCCGGCCGAACTTAGCACGCTTTTACTTGTTGAAAATTGTGGTCGCTACTGGGTGCAGGAACTGCCCCATTTGCGGTGACATTTGGTTAAAGTCAGAGCTGAATTTTATGTCAACACACTATTCATAGGTCAATCTTTATCTTTCAAAGCCTTCAAAATGTTGTTCAAAACTAAGTTTTATAGTGATAGTTTTGGCGAGTCAGATGCAGTATTTTGATGAAATTTTTGAAATAATTGAAATAATTTGCTATCAAACTAGTTTTATGATTTCAATAAGTTATTGTTTGTGTCGGTCAATTGGTTTTGAATGACTTTTATTTCCATAAAATTTTAGACAAACAAAAATTTAACAACTTTAAACAAATATTTCAAAAAAATAAATTTGTACCAATTTTTACGTTCTGCTTAAATGATGCCGCTAATTTCACCTCCTATTTCATCACCATACAATCGATCAAAAATACGTTTTGGTGGAAAAGATGACAGCTAAAAATTGCATCCAAATATTGCCGTATATAACTATAACTTACATCATGTCTTTATAGGTCCGAATGTTTTCCTAATTTAATTAAATTTATTAACAAGTAAAAAGGCGTTAAGTTCGGCCGGGCCGAACTTTGGATACCCACCACCTCGGGTATATATATAAACCACCTTTCATCAAAATTCGATGAAAATTTCATACCTTATACTCATATACCTCATACCGATCTGAACTATATACGACACGGATGTCGAAAAGTCGAACATAAGTCGCTGTGTCAAATTTCAGTGAAATCGGATTATAAATGCGCCTTTTATGGGGCCAAGACTTTAAATCGAGATATCGGTCTACATGGCAGCTATATTCAAATCTGGACAGATTTGGCCAAGTTGCATAAACATGTTGAAAAGCCTAACACAAAGCACTGTCCCAAATTTCGGCGAAATCGGACAATAAACGTCTCTTTTATGGGCCCTAAACCTTGAATCGAGAGATCGGTCTATATGGCAGCTATATGCAAATCTGGACCGATCTGTGCGATATTGCAGAAGTATGTCAATGGCTTCAAATGGCTTAACCTAACTCACTGTTCCAAATTTCGACGACATCGGACAATAAATGAGCATTTTATGGGCCCAAAACCATAAATCAAGATCAAGTCCAAATCTGGACCGATCTGAACCAAATTAACGAAGGATGTTGATGGGCCTTACACAATTCACTGTCCCGAATTTAATCAAAATCGGATAATAAATGTGGCTTTTGCGGGCCTAAGACCCTTAACCGGAGGATCGGTCTATATGGCAGCTATATCCAAATCTGAACCGATCGAGGCCAACTTAACGAAGGAAGTCAAAGGGCCTAAGACAACTCACTGTCCCAAATTTCAGCGAAATCGGATAATAAATGTGGCTTTTATGGGCCTTAGACCCTAAATCGGAGGATCGGTCTATATGGGGGCTATATGAAGATATAGTCCGATATTGCCCATCTTCGAACTTAACCTGCTTATGGACAAAAAAAGAAACTGTGCAAAATTTCAGCTCAATATCTCTATTTTTAAGGACTGTGGCGTGATTTCAACAGACAGACGGACAGGCGGACGGACATGTCTAGATCGTCTTAGATTTTTACGCTGATCAAGAATATATATACTTTATAGGGTCAGAAATGGATATTTCGATGTGTTGCAAACGGAATGACAAAATGAATATACCCCCATCCTTCAGTGGTGGGTATAAAAAGAAAAGGTGGTAGAACTAAGTATCAGAAATACGAAGAAATTTCTACGTTACTGAGTTGTAAACTCTTTTCTTTCTTTGCACACTAATTTTTACACGGTAGATGAAATAAATAAACAAGTAAAAGCGTGCTAAGTTCGGCCGGGCCGAATCTTATATACCCTCCACCATGGATCGCATTTGTCGAGTTGTTTTCCCGGCATCTCTTCTTGGGCTAAAAAGGATATAAGAAAAGAGTTGCTCTGCTATTAAAACGATATCAAGATATGGTCCGGTGCGGACCACAATGAATTTATGTTGGAGACCTGTGTAAAATTTCAGCCAATTCGTATAAGAATTGCGCCCATTGGGGCTCACGAAGTAAAATAGAGAGAACGATTTATATGGGATCTGTATCGGGCTATAGACCGATTCAGAACATAATAAGCACGTTTGTTGATGGTCATGAGAGGATCCATCGTACAAAATTTCAGGCATATCGGATAATAATTGCGACCTCTAGGGTTAAAGAAGTCAAGATCCCAGATCGGTTTATATGGCAGCTATATCAGGTTATGAACCGATTTAAACCATGCTTGGCACAGTTGTTGGGTATCATAACAAAACACGTCGTGCGAAATTCTATTCCAATCGGATAAGAATTGCGCACGCTAGAGGCTCAAGAAGTCAAGACCCAAGATCGGTTTATATGGCAGCTATAGCAGGTTATAAACCGATTTGAACCATACTTTGCACAGTTGTTGGATATCATAACAAAACACGTCGTGAAAAATTTCATTACAAAGGGATAGGAATTGCGCACTCTAGAGGCTCAAGAAGTCAAGACCCAAGATCGGTTTATATGGCAGCTATATCAGGTTATGGACCGATTTAAACCATACCTGGCATAGTTGCTGAATATCTTAACGAAATACTTCGTGCAAAATTTCATTTCAATCGGATAAGAATTGCGCACTCTAGAGGCTCAAGAAGTCAAGACCCAAGATCGGTTTATATGGCAGCTATATCAGGTTATGAACCGATTTAAACCATACCTGGCACAGTTGCTGAATATCTTAACAAAATACTTCGTGCAAAATTTCATTTCAATCGGATAAGAATTGCGCACTCTAGAGGCTCAAGAAGTCAAGACCCAAGATCGGTTTATATGGCAGCTATATCAGGTTATAAACCGATTTGAAGCATACTTGGCACAGTTATTGGATATCATAACAGAACACGTCGTGCAAAATTCCATACGAATCGAATAAGAATTGCGACCTCTAGAGGCTCAAGAAGTCAAGATCCCAAGATCGGTTTATATGGCAGCTATATCAAACCATGGACCGATATGGCCCATTTACAATACCAACCGACCTACACTGATAAGAAGTATTTGTGCAAATTTTCAAGCAGCTAGCTATACTCCTTCGGAAGTTAGCGTGCTTTCGACAGACGGACGGACGGACGGACGGACAGACGGACGGACGTACAGACGGACAGACATGGCTAGATCGACATAAAATGTCGCGACGATCAAACATATATATACTTTATGGGGTCTCAGACGAATATTTCGAGTAGTTACAAACAGAATGACGATATTAGTATACCCGCCATCTTATGGTGGAGGGTATAAAAAGAGAGCTAGAAGAACAGGATAATGTGTTCAAAGTTGATCATATGCTTTTTTATACCCTCCACCATAGGATGGTGGTGTGCCAGACCCCATAAAGTATATATATTTTTGATCGTCGCGACATTTTATGTCGATCTAGCCATGTCTGTCCGTCTGTCCGTCCGTCCGTCCGTCCGTCCGTCCGTCCGTCTGGCCGTCCGTCCGTCCGTCCGTCTGTCGAAAGCACGCTAACTTCCGAAGGAGTATAGCTAGCTGCTTGAAAATTTGCACAAATACTTCTTATTAGTGTAGGTCGGTTGGTATTGTAAATGGGCCATATCGGTCCATGTTTTGATATAGCTGCCATATAAACCGATCTTGGGTCTCGACTTCTTGAGCCTCTAGAGTGCGCAATTCTTATCAGATTGGGATGAAATTTTGCACGACGTGTTTCATTATGATATCCAATAACTGTGCTAAGTATGGTTCAAATTGGTTTATAACCTGATATAGCTGCCATATAAATCGATCTTGGGTCTTGACTTTTTGAGCCTCTAGAGTGCGCAATTCTTATCCGATTGTAATAAAATTGTGCAGGACGTGTTTTGTTATGATATCCAACAACTTTGCCAAGTATGGTTCAAATCGGTCCATAACCTGATATAGCTGCCATATAAACCGATCTGGGGTCTTGACTTCTTGAGCCTCTAGAGTGCGCAATTCTTATCCGATTGGAATAAAATTGTGCACGACTTGTTTTGTTATGATATCCAACAACTGTGCCAAGTATGGTTCAAATCGGTTCATAACCTGATATAGCTGCCATATAAACCGATCGGGGGTCTTGACTTCTTGAGCCTCCATAGTGCGCAATTCTTATCCGATTGGAATGAAATTTTGCACGACGTGTTTTGTTATGATATCCAACGACTATGCCATGTATGGTTGAAATCGGTTCATAACCTGATATAGCTGCCATATAAACCGATTGTCGATCTTGACTTTTTGAGCCTCTAGAGGCCACAATTATTGTCCGATTTGCTTGAAATTTTGTGCGACGGATCCTCTTATGACCATCAACATACGTATTTATTATGGTCTGAATCGGTCTATAACCCGATACAGCTCCCATATAAATCCATCTCTCTATTTTACATCTTAAGCCCCCAAAGGGCGCAATTCTTATTCGAATTAGCTAACATTTTACACAGGTCTCCAACATTTCATATAATTGTGGTCCAAGCCAGACCATATATTGATATCGCTCAAATAGCAGAGGAAATTTTTTTTTATTATACCCTCCACCATAAGATGGGGGGTATACTAATTTCGTCATTCTGTTTGTAACTACTCGAAATATTCGTCTGAGACCCCATAAAGTATATATATTCTTGATCGTCGTGACATTTTATGTCGATCTAGCCATGTCCTTCCGTCTGTCCGTCCGTCCGTCCAACCGTCCGTCCGTCCGTCCGTCCGTCCGTCCGTCCGTCCGTCCGTCTGTCTGTCGAAAGCACGCTAACTTCCGAAGGAGTAAAGCTAGCCGCTTGAAATTTTGCACAAATACTTCTTATTAGTGTAGGTCGGTTGGTATTGTAAATGGGCCATATCGATCCATGTTTTGATATAGCTGCCATATAAACCGATCTTGGGTCTTGACTTCTTGAGCCTCTAGAGTGCGCAATTCTTATCCGATTTGGCTGAAAGTTTGCACGACGTGTTTTGTTATGATATCCAACAACTGCGCCAAGTATAGTTGAAATCAGTCCATAACCTGATATAGCTGCCATATAAACCGATCTTGGGTCTTGACTTCTTGAGCCTCTAGAGTGCGCAATTCTTATCCGATTGGGATGAAATTTTGCACGACGTGTTTTATTGTGATATCCAACAACTGTGCCTAGTACGGTTCAAATCGGTCCATAACGTGATATAGCTGCCATATAAACCGATCTTGGGTCTTGACTTCTTGAGCCTCTAGAGGGCGCAATTCTCATCCGAATGGAATGGAATTTCGCAAGACGTCTTTTGTTATGATATCCAACATCTGTGCCAAGTATGGTTGAAATCGGTCCATAACCTGATATAGCTGCCATATAAACCGATCTGGGGATTTGACTTCTTGAGCCTCTAGAGGGCACAATTCTTATCCGATTTGGCTGAAATTTTGCATGACGTATTTTATTTTTACTTTCAACAACTGTATCAAATAAGGTTCAAATCGGTTCATTACCTGATACAGCTGCCATATAAACCGATCTGGGATCTTGACTTCTTGACCCCTATAGGTCGCAATTATTATCCGATATGCCTGAAATTTTGTACGACGGATCCTCTCATGACCATGAACAAACGTATTTATTATGGTCTGAATCGGTCTATAGCCCGATACAGATCCCATATAAATCGTTCTCTCTATTTTACTTCGTGAGCCCCAATGGGCGCAATTCTTATACGAATTGGCTGAAATTTTACACAGGTCTCCAACATATAATTTAATTGTGGTCCGAACCGGACCATATCATGATATCGTTTTAATAGCAGAGAAACTCTTTTTTTATATCCTTTTTTGCCTAAGAAGAGATGCCGGGAAAAGAACTCGACAAATGCGATCCATGGTGGAGGGTATATAAGATTCGGCCCGGCCGAACTTAGCACGCTTTTACTTGTTTTTATTTCCTTTTTTGCCTAAGAAGAGATGCCGGGGAAAGAACTCGACAAATGCGATCCATGGTGTAGGGTATATAAGATTCGGCCCGGCCGAACTTTGCACGCTTTTTATACCCTCCACCATAAGATGGGAGGTATACTAATTTCGTCATTCTGTTTGTAACTACTCGAAATATTCGTCTGAGACCCCATAAAGTATATATATTCTTGATCGTCGCGACATTTTATGTCGATCTAGCCATGTCCGTCCGTCTGTCCGTCCGTCCGTCTGTCTGTCGAAAGCACGCTAACTTCCGAAGGAGTAAAGCTAGCCGCTTGAAATTTTGCACAAATACATCTTATTAGTGTAGGTCGGTTGGTGTTGTAAATGGGCTATATCGGTCTGTGTTTTGATATAGCTGCCATATAAACCGATCTTGGGTCTTGACTTCTTGGGCCTCTAGAGTGCGCAATTCTCATCCGATTGGAATGAAATTTTGCACGACGTGTTTTCTTATGATATCATACAACTGTGCAAAGTATGGTTCAAATCGATTTATAACCTGATATAGCTGCCATATAAACCGATCTTGGGTCTTGACTTCTTGAGCCTCTAGCGTGCGGAATTCTTATTCGATCAGAATAAAATTTTGCACGACGTGTTTTGTTATTTCATCCAACAACTGTGCCAAGTATGGTTTAAATCGGTCCATAACCTGGTATAGCTGCCATATAAACCGATCTTGGGTCTTGATTTCTTGAGCCTCTAGAGTGCGCAATTCTTATCCGATTGAAATGAAATTTTGCACGACGTGTTTTGTTATAATATCCAACAACTGTGCCAAGTATGGTTCAAATCGGTCCATAACCTGATATAGCTGCCATATAAACCGATCTTGGGTCTTGATTTCTTGAGCCTCTAGAGGGCGCAATTCTTATCCGATTGGAATAGAATTTCGCACGACGTGTTTTGTTATGATACCCAACAACTGTGCCAAGTATGGTTTAAATCGGTTCATAACCTGATATAGCTGCCATATAAACCGATCTGGGATCTTGACTTCTTTAACCCTAGAGGTCGCAATTATTATCCGATATGCCTGAAATTTTGTACGATGGATCCTCTCATGACCATCAACAAACGTGCTTATTATGTTCTGAATCGGTTTATAGCCCGATACAGATCCCATATAAATCGTTCTCTCTATTTTACTTCGTGAGCCCCAATGGGCGCAATTCTTATACGAATTGGCTGAAATTTTACACAGGTCTCCAACATAAATTAATTGTGGTCCGAACCGGACCATATCTTGATATCGTTTTAATAGCAGAGCAACTCTTTTCTTATATCCTTTTTAGCCTAAGAAGAGATGCCGGGAAAACAACTCGACAAATGCGATCCATGGTGGAGGGTATATAAGATTCGGCCCGGCCGAACTTAGCACGCTTTTACTTGTTTTATATCCTTTTTTGCCTGAGAAGAGATGCCGGGGAAAGAACTCGACAAATGCGATCCATGGTGGAGGGTATATAAGATTCGGCCCGGCCGAACTTTGCACGCTTTTACTTGTTACTACTGTTTTGATAAGTTGTCTGTCCATCGAATAAATAAAATATAGGAACTAACTGTTCCATATGACTGTTTTCGGTTTTTTTTAACCCTCTTACCCTGGGACAAGCTTTCAAAATAGTCTAAAAGGTCTTTAAAAACATGGCCGCAAAATATGTTCGTTGCTTAGTGAATGCAAAGAAGAGTAATTGAAAAGATAGTTATAATTCATATGGTGTAAAAGGAAGCGCAGCGAAACGGGCCGGGTTCAGCTAGTCATATACAATATATAAAAATCAATATATGTTTGTTTGTAGGTTTGTTTGTTTGTGTGTACCTTATAGACTCAGAAACGGTCAAATCAATTTTTTTGAAATATTCACTGATGGTGATTAATGATCCCGTGGTGAATCATTAATCACGGTCAAACCGATTTTCAAACCGATTTTCTTGAAATATTCACTGATGGTGATTAATGATCCCGTGGTGAAAACAGGGTACTAATTTTTTTGATAACTGATGGGGGAGCGGACCCTCCCCCTTACCCTAATTTTCAGAAACACTAGATCTCGGAGATACGGTGGTGCGATTTAGGAGAAATTTTGTAAGCTCTCTTATAGTAACCTACAACCAAAAATTTGGAATTAAAATTTTTGATGGGGTACCTTTGGGGGGGGGGGTGGGGTTTTCATCTGACATTCAGATGTGGGACCACGATTTTGGGGGTCCACCCGAGAACATACCCCAAAGAAGATAAATTTACGACCATTGCAATATGGGACTCAAATGAAAGGTGTTTAGAAGTTAAGCACGAATCTGATATCAATGTTCGGGAAAAGTGTCCATGAGGCTACCCCACCCCCATAACACCACCCAAATAGGAAGTATTTGCTGACCATTGCAATATGAGGTTCAAATAAGAGGTATTTTAGAGTAGAACACGAATCTGATATACATTTTCAAGGCCAAGTCACTGAGTGGCCGCCCCATTCCCCAAAACACCCCCCTAGCCGGTCATGTTGGTCGACTATGGAAAAATGGAGCTCAAATGAAGGGTATTTGGGAGTAGGCCATGAATCTGACTTCAAAATTCGGAAGTTACTGTCTAGGGGACGTTCCATTACCATAACAACCCCTAAGTAGGACGAATTTGCTCACTAAGACAATTTGGGTCTTCAAGACAGTGGAGCTCGATGTTCATAGTTTTTAGGGCCCATACCCCAAACCGAACATATTTGCTGGCTTTCTCAATAAGGGGTTTAGGTGAATAGTATTTGAGATTGGAAAACGAATTTGATATCCAATTTTGAGGCCAATGGCAATTTGGGGTTCAAATATATGAGAATAGAACTAGTTGCTGATATATTTGCAGGGTTAAGTGTTTGGGGGACCACCCCTAAATCGGGCATATTTACCGACCATGTCATTGTGGAGCTTAAATGAAAGGAATTGAGAGATAGAACAGGAATTGATACCCAATTTTCTGGGGGTTTACCCCTTTCCCAAACTAGCCCACAAACAGCAATTTTTAACTGACTCATGGGGCTATGGGGCTCAAATAAAGGTATTTGGGAGTAGAATACGAATTTGATATCCAAATGTGGGACCATGTATTAGGGACATCACCCCTTTCCCAAAATATCCCCCAAAGGGTAAACATTTTTGACCATGTCAATATGTGGCTGAAATAAAAGGTATTTGAGATTAGAAAACGAATTTAATTTTTAATTTTGGGGCCATGTGTTTGGGGGATGCCTCATCCTGTAAACTTCCCTTACAACCAATTGCAATATGGGTTTTAAAAAAATGGTATTAGAGAGAAGAGCACCATGCTGATATTTTTTCAGGCCTATGTAGGGTACTAAATTTTTTGATATCCGAAGGGGGGCGGACCCTCCCCCATATCTCAATTTTCAGAAACGCAAGATCTTGGAGATGCGTGCACCGATTTAAGCAATTTTGTACGCCACCTTATGGTACCCAAAAACACGAAATTGGTACAAAGTTTTGGGGTCAAATAACCTGGGGGGATGCCCCTTTCCAAAACCCACCCGAACAGACATGTCTACCGATTGGGACAAAATGGGTATCAATTGAAAGGTATTTTAGAGTAGAATACGAATTTGGTATACAAATTTCACTCCTGATTTCCGGGGGGTCCCCAACCCCCAAAAAAGCCCCAAGAGGACACTTTCACCGCTTTGGGCAATAGGGTTTCAAACGAAAGGTATTAAAAAGTAGAATACAAATCTGACATAAAAATGTATGTTTTGGGAGGACCTCCCCTCTAGAGTGCGCAATTCTTATCCGATTGGGATGAAATTTCGCACGACGTGTTTTGTTATAATATCCAACAAGGTATAGTTCAAATCGGTCCATAACATGATATAGCTGCCATATAAACCGATCTTGGGTTCTGACTCTTTGAGCCTCTAGAGTGCGCAATTCTTATCCGATTGGAATGAATTTTTGCACGTAGTATATTGTTATGATATCCAACAACTGTGCCAAGTATCTTGATATAGCCCCCATATAGACCGATCCACCGATTAGGGGTCTTAGGCCCATAAAAGCCACATTTATTATCCGATTTAGCTGAAATGTGGGACATTGAGTTGTGTTAGCCCTTTTGACGTCCTTCTTCAATTTGAGGAAGAAGCTATATCCAAACCTGAACCAAATCGGTTCAGATTTGGATATAGCTGCCATATATACCGTTTTCTCTATTTAAGGTTTTGGGCCCATAAAAAACGCATTTATTGTTCGATGTCGCCAAAATTTGGGACAGTGAGTTAAGTTGAGCCCCTTGATATACTTCTGCAATATCGCACAGATCGGTCCAGATTTGGAAGCTGCCATATAGACCGGTATCTCGGTTTTAGGTTTTGGGTCCATAATAGGCGGATTTATTGTCCGTTGTCGCTGAAATTTGAGACTGTGAGTTTAGTAAGGCTTTTCGATGTCCTTCTTCAATTTGGCCCCGATCGGTGCAGATTTGAATATAGCTGTCATATGGATTGATCTCTGGATTTAAGGTTTTGGACCCATAAACGGCGCAATTATTGTCCGATTTCGCCGAAATTTGGGACAGTGCTTTGTGTTAGGCATTCGACATTTTTCTGCAACTTGGCCCAAATCGCTTCAGATTAGGATATAGCTGCCATGTAGACCGATATCATGATTTAGAGTGTTGGCCCCATAAGAGGCGCATTTATAATCCGATTTCACTGAAATTTGACACAGTGACTTATGTTAGGCTTTTCGACATCCGTGTCGTATATGGTTCAAATCCGTTTATTTTTAGATATAGCTACTAAAAAGATCACTATTTTGCTATGCACAATTGAACAATTGAATTGAACTTATTAGTATTTGGTTAAAATCGGAACATATTTCGATATAACTGCTATGGGACAAAAAGTATGAAATTTTCACCGAATTTTGACGAAAGGTGGTTTACACATATACCCGAGGTGGTGGGCATGCAAAGTTCGGCCCGGCCGAACTTAACGCTTTTTTACTTGTTATTGTTAGGGCGGCCGTTCCGCCAAATGGACAAATAATGACAATATTAGGCTCAAATGAAAGGTATCTGAGACTAGAGCACGAATCAGATACAGGGGGGTCGTCCTCTCCCCCAAAAACACCTTAATACCGGACATATTCACCGACCATAGCAATAAAAGGCTCAAATGTAAGAAATTTGGGAGTAGAGCACCAATATGTTTTCTACTCTCAAATACCTTTACATTGATTCCCATATGGTAGTGATTGGTCTATAAATTCGTTTGGCGGATTGTGGTGGTGGGTGGCTCTCCTAGGTACCCCTCCCCAGATTTTGATACGAAATTTCTGTTTTTAGGTCACTGTAAAATTTCGCTTTAATCTCCCTACACATCCCTGAGGTCTGGCGTTTTTTAAAATTGGGGTAAGGAAAAGGGTCCATCATGGGAAGCATTTGTCGAGTTCTTTGAGCGGCATCTCTTTTTAGCCAAACAAAGAATAATGAATAAGAACTGTTATGCTATTGGAGCTTTATTAAGTTATAATCCGTTTCTGACCATAAATTAATTAAATGCTGAACATTGTAGAAGTCATTGTGTAATATTTTAGTCCATTTGGATAAGAATTGCGCCTTGTAGGGGCTCAAGAAGCAAAATAGAAGATCGGTTTATATGGGAACTGTATTAAGCTAAAGATCGATTCAGACCATGTTTCACATGTATCATGGGAGAAACCGTTGTACAAAATTTCAGCCAAGTCGGATGATAATTGCGCCCTCTAAACGATGAAAAAGTCAAAACCCGAGATCAGTTTATACGGCAGCTATATCAGGTTATGAACCGCTTTGAACTATACTTAGCACAGTTGTTGGAAGTTGTAACAAAGCAATACGTGCAAAATTTCAGTCAAATCGGACGTGAATTGCGCCCTATAAAGGCTCAATAAATCAAAACCTAAGATCGGTTTATATGGCAGCTATATCAAATCATGGACCGATTTGTCCTATTTACAACACCAACCGACCTACACTAATATAACGTATCTATGCAAAATTTCAAGCGGCCAGCTTCCGAAAGTTAGCGTGCTTTCGACAGACAGACGGATGGACATGGCTAGGTCCACTTAAAATATCATGACAATCAAGAATATATATAATTTAAGATGTCTTAGGTGCATATTATGCATCAGAAATTAGTATACCCCCATCCTATGGAAGAGGGTATAAAAATGCCAGTTCACAGCGCTAATTTAGATGTTTGTGCTTCTCGCTTGGAGTGGATCATAATGTGGTGGTTGTCTATAAACGACTATGTGACTACCTATTAAATAGTCATCATCTAGTATTTTGATACCCACCACCATATGATGGGGGTATACTGATCTACTCATTCCGTTTGTAGCACCTCGAAATATTATCTGGAACCTCATAAAGTAAATATATTCTGGATCGTCTCGACATTCCAATTCGATCTAACCATGTCCGTCCGTCTGTCGTAATCACAATAGCGGTCGAACGCGCAATGCTAGCCGCTTGAAATTTTCCGCAGGTACTTAATATTCATGTAGGTCGTTGGGGATTATAAATTGGGCAATATCGGTTCAGATTTAGATAACGCTCCCATATAAACCGATCTCCCGATTGGATTCCTTGAGTACCTGGAAGCCGCAATTTTCATCAGACTTGGCTGAAAATTTGAATATTATGTTCTCTTATGATTCAACATATCATATATTCAAATATCAATGACTTGATCCCCCATTGTTTTAATGATTCAAATAACCTATTGGATGCGATTTTAGGAGGTAAAGCACCACCTAGATTTTTGGGCACACGGTTTAATGTCACATTTAAAATCGAATCCCAAATGCCTTTCATTTGAGTTTTATCAAGCTATAATGAAGTAATATTCCCATTTGGGGGCTTATCGGGGATGGGGCGACCATCAATTACTTGGACCCCATTTTTTATGTCATATTCGTAGTCTTCTCCCGAATACCTATTGGATGCGATTCATTTGAGTCCCATATTGATATGTACGTCCAATATGTCTGTTTGGAGCTGTTTTGGGGTTGGGCGTCCTCTTGAAGGAAAGTTTTTTCCTTGAACCCAATTTTTTATACCATATTTATCCATATTGTCACGATCGGTTCACCTTTGGTTTTGAGTGGTATTTTTAGGGTAACGGGGGAGGATCCGCCGCCTTCCAATATCAACAAAATATAGAGCCTTTACCTCCTTTCTGACCACATTCCTAATCTACTCCCGATACATTCCGTTCGAGTCCCATATTGTCATTATCGTCCAATAAACCTATTTTGGGGGATGGCCGCCTTGACCCCAGTCAAGGCGGCCATCCAATTACTTGGACCCATTTTTATACCCTCCACCATAAGATGGGGGGTATACTAATTTCGTCATTCTGTTTGTAACTACTCGAAATATTCGTCTGAGACCCCATAAAGTATATATATTCTTGATCGTCGTGACATTTTATGTCGATCTAGCCATGTCCGTCCGTCTGTCCGTCCGTCCGTCCGTCCGTCCGTCCGTCCGTCCGTCTGTCTGTCGAAAGCACGCTAACTTCCGAAGGAGTAAAGCTAGCCGCTTGAAATTTTGCACAAATACTTCTTATTAGTGTAGGTCGGTTGGTATTGTAAATGGGCCATATCGATCCATGTTTTGATATAGCTGCCATATAAACCGATCTTGGGTCTTGACTTCTTGAGCCTCTAGAGTGCGCAATTCTTATCCGATTTGGCTGAAAGTTTGCACGACGTGTTTTGTTATGATATCCAACAACTGCGCCAAGTATAGTTCAAATCGGTCGATAACCTGATATAGCTGCCATATAAACCGATCTTGGGTCTTGACTTCTTGAGCCTCTAGCGTGCGCAATTCTTATCCGATCAGAATGAAATTTTGCACGACGTGTTTTGTTATGACATCCAACAACTGTGCCAAGTATGGTTCAAATCAGTCCATAACCTGATATAGCTGCCATATAAACCGATCTTGGGTCTTGACTTCTTGAGCCTCTAGAGTGCGCAATTCTTATCCGATTGGGATGAAATTTTGCACGACGTGTTTTATTGTGATATCCAACAACTGTGCCTAGTACGGTTCAAATCGGTCCATAACGTGATATAGCTGCCATATAAACCGATCTTGGGTCTTGACTTCTTGAGCCTCTAGAGGGCGCAATTCTCATCCGAATGGAATGGAATTTCGCAAGACGTCTTTTGTTATGATATCCAACAACTGTGCCAAGTATGGTTGAAATCGGTCCATAACCTGATATAGCTGCCATATAAACCGATCTGGGGATTTGACTTCTTGAGCCTCTAGAGGGCACAATTCTTATCCGATTTGGCTGAAATTTTGCATGACGTATTTTATTTTTACTTTCAACAACTGTATCAAATAAGGTTCAAATCGGTTCATTACCTGATACAGCTGCCATATAAACCGATCTGGGATCTTGACTTCTTGACCCCTATAGGTCGCAATTATTATCCGATATGCCTGAAATTTTGTACGACGGATCCTCTCATGACCATGAACAAACGTATTTATTATGGTCTGAATCGGTCTATAGCCCGATACAGATCCCATATAAATCGTTCTCTCTATTTTACTTCGTGAGCCCCAATGGGCGCAATTCTTATACGAATTGGCTGAAATTTTACACAGGTCTCCAACATATAATTTAATTGTGGTCCGAACCGGACCATATCATGATATCGTTTTAATAGCAGAGAAACTCTTTTTTTATATCCTTTTTTGCCTAAGAAGAGATGCCGGGAAAAGAACTCGACAAATGCGATCCATGGTGGAGGGTATATAAGATTCGGCCCGGCCGAACTTAGCACGCTTTTACTTGTTATACCCTGCACCACCACAGTGATACAGGGTATTATAGATTTGTGCATTTGTTTGCAAAGCTAAGGAGTAGAAGAGCTAGACCCACTGATTAGTATACCGATCGACTCAGAATCACTTTCTGATTCGATTTAGCCATGTCCGTCGGTCCGTCTGTCCATCTGTGAGTCCAAGTATTCTTGTAATCAAAGTGCAGGTCGTATTTGTTGCTCGATTGTGACGCAATTTTCCACAAGTCACTTTTTTGCCCCAAGGACAAACGCTATTGATTTTGAAAAAAATCGGTTCAGATTTAGATATAGCTCCCATATATGTCTCTCATCCGATATGGCTTTTTAAGGCTGTAGAAGCCACAATTTTCGTCCGATATTCACAAAATTTGGCATTGGGTATTTTATTTGAGGTCTACATATATGTGCAAAATTTCATAAAAATCGGTTCAGATTTAGATATAGCTTCCATATATATCTTTCATCCGATTTGAACCATTATAGACGTAGAAGCCACAATTTTTGTCCGATCTCCACCAAATTTGGCGTGGAGTCGTTTTTGTGAAGTCTCAATGTTCTCTCTCAAAATTTCATAAAAATCGGTTCAAATTTAGATATAGCTCCCGATTCATCCGATTTGGCTTCTCAAGACTGTAGAAGCCACAATTTCGGTCCTATCTATACAAAATTTTGCATGAGGTGCTTCATTTGACGTCTTCATATGTGTGCAAAATTTCATAAAAATCGGTTTAGATTTAGATATAGCTACCATATATATTTTTCATCCGATATGGCCTTTTCGGATTCCACAACCTCCGCCCGATTTTATATGAGACGTTTAAATTGACTTTCCAGTACGTGCGCAAAATTTCATTAAAACCGGTCATAATTTAGATATAGCTCCAGTGTGTATATTTCATCCGATATGGACTTTTAAGGCAGTAAAATCCACAATTTTGGTCACATCTCTGCAACCTAGGGCGTGGGATGCTCTATTTGACGTCCCACTATGTGTCATTCAAATTGATACAGGTTTCAATATAACTCCCATATAATACTCTATCCGATATGGCGTTTTAAAGATGTGGAAATCCAAATCTTTTGTCCTATGGTAGGAAAATCTTACAAGGTTCTAAATTGCTATTTTAATTGTTGGTATCTAAATTAAAGTCTGACTAGATTTCCAGATAAGTTCTACATATAAAAAGTACTATATAGACTAGGTGGTGTAGGGTATTATATAGTCGGCCGCCCGACTTTTGCCTTTCCTTACTGGATGAATATAAAATTCGTACTCTACTTTTAAATACCTTTCATTTAAGTCCCGTACTGTCCCGGTCGGACAACTTTTATATTTGGGTGGTACTTTTGGGGTAAGGGGGAGGGTAAGCCCCCCCCCCCCTACCTTTGCGATATCACAAAATTATATAGCTTTTTGCTTCTTGCGGACCACTCCCCACAATCGGTGAAAATTTTAAAGAAATCGGTTTAGCCGTTTTTGAGTCTATACGGAACAAACAAATTTACAAACCCACAAACATACGAACAAACACAAATTAATTTTTATATATATAGACTAGCTGAGCCCGGCCCGCTCCGCAGCGCCCGATAATGCTATGTTGGAGAGGAGTACTCTAAATTTGGAAATTTCTGCCTAATTTAAGTTAAAAATGTATTCCAATTTTCCTGTGGATTTTTCTGCACTCAATTACCTCTTTTTAAACCCCACATTGCAATTGTCATTAAAAGTCCTTCTTGGTGTGTGGTGGACCCCAGAGACTTGGTCCCAAAAGTGAAAGTCAATTTCATGCTCTACTCCCAAAAATTTTTCTTTAAGGCAAATATGTCCTATTAAAAGGGGTTTTTTGGAGAAGGGGTGACCCACGAAACACTAAATCCCACTATTGTATATCGGATTAGTTTTCTACTCTCAAATACCTTTAAATTGATTCCCAAATTGTAGTGATTGGTCCATAAATCCGTTTGGCGGGTTTGGGAGTGGGCAGCCAAGGATGGCACCCCACCCCAGATTTTGATACCAAATTTTTGTTTTTAGGTTATTGTAAAATTTCGCTTAACTCACCTACTCTGAGATCTGGCGTTTTTTAAAATTCGGGTAAGGAGGAGGGTAACACCTCGAAATAATGATCTAGTACCCCATAAAGCATATGTATTCTTGCTCGTCTCGAAATTCTGATTCTAACTAGCCATTTCCGTCCGTCCGTCTGCCCAAATAACGATAGCGGTCGAATGCAAAAAGCTAGCCGCTTGGAATTGCGTACATAAACTTTATATGATGTAGGTCGTAGGAGATTGCAAGTGGGCCATATCGGTTCAAATCTGGATATAGCTCCCACATAAACCGATCTCCCGATTTGATTTCTTAAGCCAATGGAAGCCACAATTTTTATCCGATTTGGCTGAAATTTTGCTCATAGTGTTCTCTTATGACTTTCAACAACTGTGCTAAGTACGGTCCAAATCGGTCAAGAACCTGATATAGCTCCCATATAAACCCATTTCCCGATTTGAATTCTTGAGCCCATGGTAGCCTCAATTTTCATCCGATTTGCCTGAAACTTTGCACATATTGTTCTGTTATCGGTCTATAATCGGATATAGCTCCCTATTTTACTTCCTGAGCGCTTCGAAGCCGCAATTGTTGCCCTATTTGGCTGAAATTTTGCATAGAGTGTTCTGTTATGATTCCCAGAAACTGTGCCAAGTACGGTTTAAATTGGTTAAAAACATGATGAAGCTCCTATATAAACCGGTGTTCAAATTAAAAAAAAAAAAACAAGTAAAAGCGTGCTAAGTTCGGCCGGGCCGAATCTTATATACCCTCCACCATGGATCGTATTTGTCGAGTTCTTTTCCTGGCATCTCTTTTTAGGCAAAAAAAGGATAAAAAAAAAGATTTGCTCTGCTATTAGAGCGATATCAAGATATGGTCCGGTTTGGACCACAATTAAATTATATTATGTTGGAGAACTGTGTAAAATGTCAGCCAATTCGAATAAGAATTGCGCCCTTTGGGGGCTCAAGAAGTAAAATAGAGAGATCGACCATAATAAACACGTATGTTAATGGTCATGAGAAAATCCGTCGTACAAAATTTCAGGCAAATCGGAAAATAATTGCGACCTCGAGAGGCTCAAGAAGTCAAGATCTCAGATCGGTTTATATGGCAGCTATATCAGGTTATGAACCAACATGTACTTTATTTGACATAGTTGTTGAAAGTAACAATAAAAAACGTCTTGCGAAATTTCAGCCAAATCGGATAGGAATTGCGACCTCTAGAAGCTCAAGAAGTCAAGTCCCCAGATCTGTTTATATGACAGCTATATCAGGTTATAAACCGAATTTAACCATATTTGGTACAGTTATTGGATATCATAACAAAATATTACGTGCAAAAATTCATTCAAATTGGATAAGAATTGCGCCCTCTAGAGGCTCAAGAAGTTAAGACCCAAGATCGGTTTATATGACAGCTATATAAGGTTATGGATCTATTTGAACCATACTTGGCACAGTTGTTGGATATCGTAACAAAACACGTCGTGCAAAAATTCATTCAAATCGGATAAGAATTGCGCACTCTAGAGGCTCAAGAAGTCAAGACCCCAGATCGGTTTATGCGGCAGCTATATCAGGTTATTAACCGATTTGAACCATACTTGGCACAGTTATTGGATATCATAACAAAACACGTCGTGCAAAATTTCATTCCAATCGGAGAAGAATTGCGCACTCTAGAGGCTGAAGAAGTCAAGACCCAAGATCGGTTTATATGGCAGCTATATCAGGTTATGAACCGATTTAAACTATACTTGGCACAGTTGTTGGATATCATAACAAAACATGTCGTGCAAAATTTCATCCTAATCGGATAAGAATTGCGCACTCTAGAGGCTCAAGAAGTCAAGACCCAAGATCGGTTTATATGGCAACTATATCAAAACATGGACCGATATGGCCCATTTACAATACCAACCGACCTACACTAATAAGAAGTATTTGTGCAAAATTTCAAGCGGCTAGCTTTACTCCTTCGGAAGTTAGCGTGCTTTCGACAGACAGACGGACGGACATGGCTAGATCGACATAAAATGTCACGACGATCAAGAATATATATACTTTATGGGGTCTCTGACGAATATTTCGAGTAGTTACAATCAGAATGACGAAATTAGTATACCCCCCATCTTATGGTGGAGGGTATAAAAACGTCTTGCGAAATTTCAGCCAAATCGGATAGGAATTGCGACCTCTAGAAGATCAAGAAGTCAAGTCCCCAGATCTGTTTATATGACAGCTATATCAGGTTATAAACCGATTTGAACCATATTTGGTACAGTTGTTGGATATCATAACAAAATATTACGTGCAAAAATTCATTCAAATTGGATAAGAATTGCGCCCTCTAGAGGCTCAAGAAGTCAAGACCCAAGATCGGTTTATATGACAGCTATATAAGGTTATGGATCTATTTGAACCATACTTGGCACAGTTGTTGGATATCGTAACAAAACACGTCGTGCAAAAATTCATTCAAATCGGAGAAGAATTGCGCACTCTAGAGGCTCAAGAAGTCAAGACCCCAGATCGGTTTATGCGGCAGCTATATCAGGTTATTAACCGATTTGAACCATACTTGGCACAGTTGTTGGATATCATAACAAAACACGTCGTGCAAAGTTTCATTCAAATCGGATAAGAATTGCGCACTCTAGAGGCTGAAGAAATCAAGACCCAAGATCGGTTTATATGGCAGCTATATCAGGTTATGGACCGATTTGAACCATACTTGACACAGTTGTTGGATATCATAACAAAACACGTCGTGCAAAATTTCATCCCAATCGGATAAGAATTGCGCACTCTAGAGGCTCAAGAAGTCAAGAGCCAAGATCGGTTTATATGGCAACTATATCAAAACATGGACCGATATGTCCCATTTACAATACCAACCGACCTACACTAATAAGAAGTGTTTGTGCAAAATTTCAAGCGGCTAGCTTTACTCCTTCGGAAGTTAGCGTGCTTTCGACAGACGGACGGACGGACAGACGGACGGACATGGCTAGATCGACATAAAATTTCACGACGATCAAGAATATATATACTTTATGGGGTCGCTGACGAATATTTCGAGTAGTTACAATCAGAATGACGAAATTAGTATACCCCCCATCTTATGGTGGAGGGTATAAAAACAAGTAAAAGCGTGCTAAGTTCGGCCTGGCCGAATCTTATATACCCTCCACCATGGAGCGCATTTGTCAGTTCTTTTCCCGGCATCCTTCTTAGGCAAAAAATTATATAAGAAAAGAAAGAAAGAAAAATCTGCTGTTAAAGCGATATCAAGATATGATCCGGTTTAGACAACAATTAAATTATATGTTGGAGACCTGTGTAAAATGTCAGCCAATTCGAATAAGAATTGCGCCCTTTGGGGGCTCAAAAAGTATAATAGAGAGATCGATTTATATAGGAGCTGTATCGGGCTATAGACCGATTCAGACCATAATAAACATGTATGTTGATGGTCATGAGAGAATCAGTCGTACAAAATTTCAGGCAAATCGGATAAGAATTGCGCTCTCTAGAGGCCCAAGAAGTCAAGACCCAAGATCGGTTTATATGGCAGCTACATCAGGTTATGGACCAATTTGACCCATACTTGGCACAGTTGTTGGATATCATAACAAAACACGTGGTGCAAAATTTCATTCTAATCGGATAAGAATTGCGCACTCTAGAGCCTCAAGAAGTCAAGACCCAAGATCGGTTTATATGACAGGTATACCAGGTAATGGCCCGAATTAAACCATACTTAGCACAGTTGTTAGAAGTGATTTAAACACTATGTGCAAAATTTCAGTCTAGTCGGATGAGAATTGCGCCCTCTAGAGGCTCAAGAAGTCAAGACCCAATATCGGTTTATATGGCAGCTATATCAGGTTATAGACCGATTTAAACCACACTTGGCACAGTTATTGGATATCATAACAAAACACGTAGTGCAAAATTTCATTCCAATCGGAAAAGAATTGCGCACTCTAGAGGCTCAAGAAGTCAAGACCCAAGATCGGTTTATATGGCAGCTGTATCAGGTTATGGACCGATGTGAACCATACTTGGCACAGTTATTGGATATCGTAGCAAAACACGTCGTGCAAAATTTCATTCAAATCGGAGAAGAATTGCGCACTCTAGAGGCTGAAGAAGTCAAGACTCAAGATCGGTTTATATGGCAGGTATATCAGGTTATGAACCGATGTGAACAATATTTCGCACAGTTGTTGGATATCATAACAAAACACTTCGTGCAAAATTTCATCCCAATTGGGTAAGAATTGCGCACTCTAGAGGCTCAAGAAGTCAAGGCCCAAGATCGGTTTATATGACAGCTATATAAGGTTATGAACCGATTTGAACCATACTTGGCACAGTTGTTGGATATCGTAACAAAACAAGTTGTGCAAAATTTCATTCCAATCGGATAGGAATTGCGCACTCTAGAGGTTCAAGAAGTCAAGACCCCAGATCGGTTTATATGGCAGCTATATCAGGTTATAAACCGATTTGAACCATACTTGGCACAGTTGTTGGATATTATAACAAAACATGTCGTGCAAAATTTCATCCCAATCGGATAAGAATTGCGCACTCTAGAGGCTCAAGAAGTCAAGACCCAAGATCGGTTTATATGGCAGCTATATCAAAACATGGACCGATATGGCCCATTTACAATACCAACCGACCTACACTAATAAGAAGTATTTGTGCAAAATTTCAAGCGGCTAGCTTTACTCCTTCGGAAGTTAGCGTGCTTTCGACAGACAGACAGACGGACGGACGGACGGACGGACGGACGGACGGACGGACAGACGGACATGGCTAGATCGACATAAAATTTCACGACGATCAAGAATATATATACTTTATGGGGTCTCAGACGAATATTTCGAGTAGTTACAAACAGAATGACAAAATTAGTATACCCCCATCTTTTGGTGGAGGGTATAAAAATCATATAGCTCCATATAAACTGATCTCCCGATTTGACTTCTTGAGCTCTTACACGCCTCGATTTGTATCCATTTGACTGATTTTTTTCATATAGTGTTCTGTTATGATTCTCAAAAACTCCGCTAAGTACGGCCCAAATCGGTCTATAACTATATATAGCTCACATATTTTAGTAGAATCCATGGTGGTGGGTTCCCAAGATTGTGCCCCGCTGAACTTAGCAGGATTTTACTTGTTTTAAATCAAATCATATTGCCATATTACACGATTTTCTGTGGTAAATAACCATTTTGCCAGTCTATATATTTGGTGCGGTGGCGATAGTTCTTACTATTAAACCATGTGAAACGTTTGAACAAAAAGTGTTGCCCAGGATAACGTCGTTTGGTCTTATCTATCGATGAGCTAAAAATGGTTGCAACCTTAATGTTAAGGTTTGCAACTCCTGCTGTGACGCTGAACGCCAGAACTTTGGGGGTATGGCGGCCTACATTTATTTGTGTCCCCACACATTAATTGAATCACACGGTGTCCTGCTAGGTCATCATTAGTGATCGACTGCTTAGGGGGAGGTTCATTTGAGTCCTTTATTAATATGTACATCCAATATGTCTGTTTGGAGCAGTATTTGGGGTCTGTTTGGAGCAGTATTTGGGGTCTGTTTGGAGCAGTATTTGGGGTCGGGCGACCTCTTAAAGCAAGTTTTAAACTTGGATCCAAGTTTTATACCATAATCGTATTCTACTCTCCTATATCTTTCATTTGATGCCGACCTCCTTCTGATATCAATAAATTACATAGCCTATTGCTCCTTCAAGACCACTCTCCACAATCTGTGAAAATTTCAAGAGAATCGTTTCAGCCGTTTTTGAGTCTATACGGAACAAAAAAATTTACAGACCCACAAACAATAAACAAACAAACACAAATTCTTTTTATATATATACTAGCTGAACAGGGCCCGTTCCGCCGCGCCTTCTATTACTATATATGGAACAAATTTATCCTTGAGATAATTATTTTAAATAATTAAAGAGATTATAAAGAAATACCATGCTATGAAAAGAGGGCCTAATTATTATCCGATTTGGCTGAAATTTTGTACAACGTCTTCTTCCATGACCTCCAAATTACGTGTCAAATATGACATGAATCGATCTTTAGCCTGATACAGCTTCCCTATAAACCGATCTCACTATTTTAATTTTTGAGCCCTTAACACGCCCAATTCTGATTCAATTTGGCTGAAATTTTACACATATAGTTCTACTGTGGTCTCTAAAATTTAATAAGCAGAGCAATTCTTTTCTTTTATCCTTGGTTTATCTAAAAATAGATACCGGGAAAGAACTCGACAAATGCGATTCATGGTGAAGGGTATATACATAAGATTCGGCCCGGCCGAATTTAGCACGCTTTTAACAACAAAACACGTCATGCAAAATTTCAGTCAAACCGGATAGGAATTGCGCTCTCTATCGGGTAAAGAAGTCCAGATTCAAGATCGGTTTATATGGCAGCTATATCAGGTTATGGACCGATTTGAGCCATACTTTGCACAGTTGTTGGAAGACATAACAAAACACCTCATGGAAGAAGTCAAGGTCCCAGATCGGGTTATATGACAGCTATATCAAAACATGAACCAATGTGTGTGATTTATAATCCCAACCTACCTACACTAATAAGAAGTATTTGTGCAAAATTTCAAGCGGATGGCTTTACTCCTTTGAACATGGCTAGTTTGACTTAAAATGTCATGACGATCAAGAATATATATACTTTACTTTCATAGACGAATATTTTGCGGAGTTATTAACAGAATGACGAAATTAGTATACCCCCTTCCTATGATGGAGCGTATAAAACAAAAATTTTGAATATCGATAGTTTGCCACCTCTAGTTTACTGTCCTTTTCAAACCACTCGGTTTAATAAAGCCTTAAACAAAATTCATCTATTTCTCACAAGCCAAAATGACCCGTGGAGCCGATCCCCGGCAATCGGTAAATTTAAACTGCAAGTTTAGCACGTATTCACATAAATATGTATGCACGAACAGATGTACTAGCGTATAGATGATGTTGGTATTGTGGGTTCGGTCAAGTGTGTGCACGCGAGTTATTGCCGTTGCATGGTATGAACATTTATTTTCCAGCGATACAAAAAAAACTCGAAATTGCAAAGACGCATGACTGTGCTGCATTCATCAATATTGAAACATGAAGAAGTGTATGAGTATACCACTGGTAAGTTTTGGTAGTTACTTCCATAAGAGAGGCTATGTTTAAATTGTTCTCCAAAAATGGTGTCATATGAGATTTATGTGCAGTTTAAATAAACGCCACTGCGGCATACATGTATATGGAGGTTAGTTAAAACAAGTAAAAGCGCGCTAAGTTCGGCCGGGCCGAATTTTGGTAACCCACCACCTGCTAAAAATGTATACAATGCTAGCTGAACCGGTCCTGCTCCACTGCGCCTTCTTTTATTTTATATGGAACAAAATAATGCATTGAATATGTATTTTGGACAATTAAAGAGCCTTTAGTGAAATACCATGCTACGAAAATAGTATATGTAATTTCATATACTCTATTCTCAAAAGTCTTTATTTCAGCCGGATGTTGTCATGATGTCCGATTTGGGTATTTTTCGGGTGTGAGGTGGTCTCCTAGACACTTGGCCATGAAAAAATATCACCATCGTGCTCAAATACCATTCATAAAAACCCCATATTGCCATTGGATTCAGGGGAGTTTATGAGATGAGGCGTCTTCAAACACTAGGCCCCAAATTTTTTTTCTCTTTGGGGGGGTGTTTTGGTAAAAGGGCTGTGCGCCAAATACATGGTCCCACATTTGGATATCAGATTCGTTTTCTATTCTCAAATACCTTTGCTTGAGCCCCACATTGACGTGGTCGGTAAATATGATCGATTTAGGGTTGTTTTGGGGAGTGGGGTGGTCCCCCAAACACTTAGCCCTGAAAATATACATATATTGTTTTCTACTCACAATTGACATTTATTTGAGCCTCAAAATTGAATATCAAATTAGTTTTCTAATCTCAAATACCTTTCATTTAACCCCTTATTGCAAAAGTCATCAAATGTGGTGTTATGGGGGTGGGGTGGCCCCATAGACACTTTTTCCCTAATATTGATATCAGATTCCTGCTTTACTTCCAACGACTTTTCATTTGAGCCCCATATTGCTATGGTCGTAAATTTGTCCTCTTTTGGGGGTATGTTTTGAATATCAGATTCGTATTCTACGCTCAAATACCTTCTATCTAAGACCCATACAGCCATGGACAGTAAATAAGTCCTGTTTGGGGGGTGTTTTTGGGAAGGGGTGGACCCCCAGAAACTTGGTTCGACATTTGGATATCAGATTAGTATTCCACTCGCAAATACCTTTCATTTGAGTCCCATATTGCCATGGTCGGTAAATATGTCCGATTTGGGGTGTTTTGGTGGTTGGGAGATATCAGATACGTTTTCTAATCTTAATTAGATTAGACATTTGAGTCCCATATTGTCGTGATTGGTGTATATTTTTCTTTTTTGGGTAGATTTTGGGGTGGCGCTGGCTCCCTAGGTATCCCACCCAAAATTTGGATACCAAATTTGTTTGTAGATTACTGCAAGAGAGCACACAAAATTTCGTTTAAATCGCACCACCCATCTCCGAGATCTGGCGTTTCTGAAAATTAGGGTATGGGGGAGGGTCCGCTCACCCTTCAGATATCTAAAAATATAGTACCCTATTTTCACCACGGGATCTTTATGCACCATCAGTGAAAATTTCAAGAAAATCGGTTCAAACGTTTCTAAGTCTATAAGGAACACACAAACAAACAAACCTACAAACACAAATTGATTTATATATAAGACTAGCTGACGCGGGCCCGCTCCGCTACGCATTCTTTTACTTTATATGGAACAAAAGTTTCTTTGGAATATTTATTTTCGACAATTAAAGATCTTTTAGTGAAATACCATGCTACGAAAATAGTATATCGCTTGACTAACAGTTTAACAATATAAGTGCCTTTATCTGAATTCCATATGATCTTTATTGGTCTACGAATTTAAGTTTGGACGTAAGGTGCACTCTATTCTTAAAATACGTATTCTACTCCGAAATACCTTTATTTGAGCCCCATTTTGCAATGGCCACTAAAAAATTGCTGTTTGTGGGGTATTTTGGGTATCAATTCTTGCGAAAATGGGTATAAATTCTTGCTCTACCCCCCAATACCTTTCATTTAAGCTCCACATTGACATGGTGGGTAAATATGCCCGATTTAGGGATGTTTTGGCGATTGGGGTGGTCCCCCAAACACTAAGCCCGGAAAATATATCAGCAGCGTACTCTATTCTCATATATCTATATATCATTTATTAGAACCCCATATTGTCATTGCCCTCAAAATTGGATATCAAATTCGTTTTCTAATCTCATTTAAACTCCTTATTGCAAAAGTCAGCAAATATGTCCGGTTTGGGGTATTGGCCCTAAAAACTATAAATATTTAGTTCCACTCTTTATTTAAGACCCAAAATGTCTTGGTGAGCAAATACGTCCTATTTGGGAGTTGTTATGGTAGTGGGACGTCCGCTAGACAGTCCCTTAATGTTGATATCAGATACGTGGTCTACTCCCACATACCTTTAATTTGAGCCCCATATTTCTATAGTCGGCAAACATGACCGGCTTGGGGGGTGTTTTGTGGGATGGGCGGCCACTCAGTGAGTTGGCCTTGAAAATATATATCGGATTCGAGTTCCACTTTATCTTATTTGAGCCTCATATTGCAAAAGTCAGAAAATACTTACTATTTAGGGGTACTAAATGGGTTACTAGGGTTACTAAATGGGCCATATCGGTCCATGGTTTGATATAGCTGCCATATAAACCGATCTTGGGTCTTGACTTCTTGAGCCTCTAGAGTGCGCAATTCTTATCAGGTTTGAATGAAATTTTGCACGACGTGTTTTGGTTTGATATCCAACAACTGTGCAAAGTATGGTTCAAATCGGTTTATAACCTGATATAGCTGCCATATAAACCGATCTTGGGTCTTGACTTCTTGAGCCTCTAGAGTGCGGAATTCTTATCCGATTGGGATAAAATTTTGCACGACGTGTTTTGTTATTATATCCAACAACTGTGCCAAGTATGGTTCAAATCGGTGCATAACCTGATAAAGCTGCCATATAAACCGATCTGGGGTCTTAACTTCTTGAGCTTCTAAAGTGCGCAATTCTTATCCGATTGGAATGAAATTTTGCACGACGTGTTTTGTTATGATATCCAACAACTGTGCCCAATATGGTTTAAATCGGTTCATAACCTGATATAGCTGTTATATAAACCGATCTTGGGACTTGACTTCTTGAGCTTCTAGAGGGCTCAATTTCTATCCGTTTTGGCTGAAATTTCGCAAGACGTTTTTTATTGTTACTTTCAACAACTATGTCAAATTAAGTACAAGTCGGTTCATAACCTGATATAGCTGCCATATAAACCGATCTAGGATCTTGACATCTTGAGCTTCTAGAGGTCGCAATTATTATCCGATTTGCCTGAAATTTTGTACGACGGATTCTCTCATGACCATTAACATACGTGTTTATTATGGCCTGAATCGGTCTATAGCCCGATACAGCTCCCATATAAATCGATCTCTCTATTTGACTTCTTGAGCCCCCAAAGGGCGCAATTCTTATTCGAATTGGCTGACATTTTACACAGGTCTCCAACATATAATTTAATTGTGGTCCAAACCGGACCATATCTTGATATCGCTCTAATAGCAGAGCAAATCTTTTCTTATATCCTTTTTATACCCTCCACCATAAGATGGGGGGTATACTAATTTCGTCATTCTGTTTGTAACTACTCGAAATATTCGTCTGAGACCCCATAAAGTATATATATTCTTGATCGTCGTGATATTTTATGTCGATCTAGCCATGTCCGTCCGTGTGTCCGTTCGTCCGTCCGTCCGTCTGTCTGTCGAAAGCACGCTAACTTCCGAAGGAGTAAAGCTAGCCGCTTGAAATTTTGCACAAATACTTCTTATTAGTGTAGGTCGGTTGGTATTGTAAATGGGCCATATCGGTCCATGTTTTGATATAGCTGCCATATAAACCGATCTTGGGTCTTGATTCTTGAGCCTTTAGAGTGCGCAATTCTTATCCGATTGGGATGAAATTTTGCATGAGGTGTTTTGCTATGATATCCAACAACTGTGCCAAGTATAGTTTAAATCGGTCCATAACCTGATATAGCTGCCATATAAACCGATCTTGGGTCTTCACTTCTTGAGCCTCTAGCGAGCGCAGTTCTTATCCGATTGGAATGAAATTTTGCACGACGTGTTTTGTTATTATATCCAACAACAGTGCCAAGTATGGTTCAAATCGGTCCACAACCTGATATAGCTGCCATATAAACCGATCTTGGGTCTTGACTTCTTGAGCCTCTAGAGGGCGCAATTCTTATCCGATTGGAATGGAGTTTCGCACGACGTGTTTTGTTATGATACCCAATAACTGTGCCAAGTATGGTTCAAATCGGTTCATAACCTGATATAGCTGCCATATAAACCGGTCTTGGGTCTTGACTTCTTGAGCCTCTAGAGGGCACAATTCTTATCCGATTTGAATGAATTTTTGCACGAAGTATTTCGTTATGATATCCAACAACTGTGCCAAGTATGGTTGAAATCGGTCCATAACCTGATATAGCTGTCATATAAACAGATCTGGGGATTTGACTTCTTGAGCTTCTAGAGGGCGCAATTCCTATCCGATTTGGCTGTAATTTTGCATGACGTATTTTATTTTTACTGTCAACAACTGTGTCAAATAAGGTTCAAATCGGTTCATAACCTGATATAGCTGCCATATAAACCGATCTGGGATCTTGACTTCTTGACCCCTAGAGGTCGCAATTATTATCCGATATGCCTGAAATTTTGTACGATGGATCCTCTCATGATCATAAACAACCGTGTTTATTATGGTCTGAATCGGTCTATAGCCCGATACAGATCCCATATAAATCTTTCTCTCTATTTTACTTCGTGAGCCCCAATGGGCGCAATTCTTATACGAATTGGCTGAAATTTTACACAGGTCTCCAACATAAATTAATTGTGGTCCGAACCGGACCATATCTTGATATCGTTTTAATAGCAGAGCAACTCTTTTCTTATATCCTTTTTTGCCTAAGAAAAGATGCCTGGAAAAGAACTCGACGAATGCGATCCATGGTGGAGGGTATATAAGATTCGGCCCGGCCGAACTTAGCACGCTTTTACTTGTTTTGTATTGGTTTTCTACATTCAAAATCATATTTCAAAGTGACCACTTGGGATAGAAGGTTCTTAAAGATCCCCAGGTCCTCCTGTGTCCATCCCAATTTGAGGGTAAAAAGTGTACTCTACTACCAGTTCCTTTTATTTCGGTCGTATTCTATCCTGATCGGCCTTCATATATTATTTCATATTATTTATATATTATTTTTAATTCCTCTTTTTGGGTAGGATAGGGGAAGGGAGATTGCCCTCTGAGTAGTCCTTTCATTTGAGAACAATATATTCTCGATCATCGTACATGACAATTTGGCGTTGCATTTATTGGGAGAAGAAGGTCGCTCCCCCGACGCTAAGAACCAACCAAAAATTTATTTTTTGAGCCTTTTATTGTCGCGATCTACTGTCCTGCGGAACGGTACGACGTGACCCAGATACTTGAATCCTCATACCAACATTAGATTCGAAATATATTTTCATAGATCTTTCTTTTAATAGATATACCAAAGACCTCTTATTATACCCTCCACCATAAGATGGGGGGTATACTAATTTCGTCATTCTGTTTGTAACTACTCGAAATATTCGTCTGAGACCACATAAAGTATATATATTCTTGATCGTCGCGACATTTTATGTCGATCTAGCCATGTCCGTCCGTCTGTCCGTCCGTCTGTCCGTCCGTCTGTCCGTCCGTCCGTCTGTCTGTCGAAAGCACGCTAACTTCCGAAGGAGTAAAGCTAGCCCCTTGAAATTTTGCACAAATACTTCTTATTAGTGTAGGTCGGTTGGTATTGTAAATGGGCCATATCGGTCCATGTTTTGATATAGCTGTCATATAAACCGATCTTGGGTCTTGACTTCTTGAGCCTCTAGTGGTCGCAATTCTTATCCGATTTGAATGAATTTTGGCACTACGTGTTTTGTTACGATATCCAACAACTGTGCCCAGTATGGTTCAAATCGGTTCATAACCTGATATAGCTGCCATATAAACCGATCTTGGGTCTTGACTTCTTGAGCCTCTAGAGCGTGCAATTCTTGTCCGGTTGGAATGAAATTTTGCACGACGTGTTTTGTTATAATACCCAACAACTGTGCTAAGTATGGTTCAAATCGGTCCATAACCTGACATAGATGCCATATAAACCGATCTTGGGTCTTGACTTCTAGAGCCCCTAGAGTGCGCAATTCTTATCCGATTGCAGTGAAATTTCGCACGACGTGTTTTGTCATGATATCCAACAACTATGCCAAGAATGGTTCAAATCGGTCTATAACCTGAGATAGCTGTCATATAAACCGATCTTGGGTCTTGACTTCTTGAGCCTCTGGAGGGCGCAATTCTAATCCGACTTGAATGAATTTTGGCACGACGTGTTTTGTTATGATATCCAACAACTGTGCCAAGTATGGTTCAAATCGGTTCATAACCTGATATAGCTGTCATATAAACCGATCTGGGATCTTGCCTTCTTGAGCCTCTAGAGGTCGCAATTATTATCCGATTTGCCTGAAATTTTGTACGACGGACCATCAACATACGTGTTTATTAAGGTCTGAATCGGTCTATAGCCCGATACAGCTTCCATATAAATCGATCTCTCTATTTTACTGCTTGAGCCCCCAAAGGGCGCGATTCATATTCGAATTGGCTGACATTTTACACAGGCCTCCAACATATAATTTAATTGTGGTCCAAACCGGACCATATCATGATATCGCTCTAACAGCAGAGGAAATCTTTTCTTTTATCCTTTTTTCCCAAAGAAGAGATGCCCGGAAAAGAACTCGACAAATGCGATCCATGGTGGAGGGTATATAAGATTCGGCCCGGCCGAACTTAGCACGATTTTACTTGTTCGATACTCCTTTTATGACGTTGAGCATTTATGCCCGTTTTGAGGGTTTTTGGGGTTGGGGAGGCACCGTAAACATCTTGGTCGAAATTTTTGCAACAGATGTTTACGCAGCTTCCAAATATCTTTCATTTGATACCCATATTGTCCCAATCGGTATATATGTCCTGTTGAGAAGTTTTGGGGGAGGCGCCTCAGACTTTAAATAGCTTTCATTTGATATCCATATTGTTCCAATCGGTAAATTTGTCCTGCTGGGGGTTATGGGAGGTGGGGAAGGCCCTCAGACAGCAAAATATAAATTTTTTTTGTCCGATTTGTACTCGACTTTTAAATACCTTTCATTTGATACCCATTTTGCTCAAAGCGGGTAAAGTGTCCTGTTGGGTGGTGATTTTGGGGGTGGGGGTCCCCCGACACTTAGGGTAACATTTAAATGCCAAGTTCGTACTCTACCCTCTAATACTTTTCATTTGATACCCATATTGCCCAAAGCGGTGAAAGTGTCCTCTTGGTTCTTTTTTGGGGATGGGGGACCCCCTCGACACTTAAGAGTGATTTTTTTTTACCAAATTTGTAATCTACTCTTAAATACCTTTCATTTAATACCCATATTGTCCCAATCGGTGCACATGTCCGTTCGGGTGGGTTTTGGGAAGGGGAGTCCCCCCAGGTTATCTGACCCCAAAACATTGTACCAATTTCGTTCTTTTGGGGTACCATAAGGTGGCACATTTTTCGCTTAAAATGGTGCACGTATCTCCCAGATCTAGCGTTTTTAACCGGGGGCCCAAATTCTACCATCTATGAAAATTTCATGAAAATCGGTTTAGTCGTTTTTGAGCCTTTAAGACAAACAAACAAACAAAGCGCAACAATTTCATTTTTATATAATAGATAAATAACCAATACACAAACAGTGTATACAACAATGGGAGGCACGTCGTAAAAAAAAAAAACAAGTAAAAGCGTGCTAAGTTCGGCCGGGCCGAATCTTATATACCCTCCACCATGGATCGCATTTGTCGAGTTCTTTTCCCGTTATCTCTTCTTAGGCAAAAAAAGGATATAAGAAAAGATTTGCTCTGCTATTAGAGCGATATCAAGATATGGTCCGGTTCGGACCACAATTAAATTATATGTTGGAGACCTGTGTAAAATGTCAGCCAATTCGTATAAGAATTGCGCCCATTGGGGCTCACGAAGTAAAATAGAGAGAACGATTTATATGGGATCTGTATCGGCCTATAGACCGATTCAGACCATAATAAACACGTTTGTTGATGGTCATGAGAGGATCCATCGTACAAAATTTCAGGCAAATCGGATAATAATTGCGACCTCTAGGGGTCAAGAAGTCAAGATCCCAGATCTGTTTATATGGCAGCTATATCAGGTTATAAACCGATTTGAACCTTATTTGACATAGTCGTTGAAAGTAAAAATAAAATACGTCATGCAAAATTTCAGCCAAATCGGATAGGAATTGCGCCCTCTAGAAGCTCAAGAAGTCAAATCCTCAGATCTGTTTATATGACAGCTATATCAGGTTATGAACCGATTTCAACCATACTTGGCACAGTTGTTGGATATCATAACGAAATACTTCGTGCAAAAATTCATTCAAATCGGATAAGAATTGTGCCCTCTAGAGGCGCAAGAAGTCAAGACCCAAGATCGGTTTATATGGCAGCTATATCAGGTTATGGACCGATTTAAACCATACTTGGCACAGTTGTTGGGCATCATAACAAAACACGTCGTGCAAAAATTCCATTCCAATCGGATAAGAATTGCGCACTCTAGAGGCTCAAGAAGTCAAGACCCAAGATCGGTTTATATGACAGCTATATCAGGTTATGAACCGACTTGAACCATACTTAGCACAGTTGTTGGATATCATAACAAAACACGTCGTGCAAAATTTCATTCTGATCGGATAAGAACTGCGCACGCTAGAGGCTCAAGAAGTCAAGACCCAAGATCGGTTTATGTGGCAGCTATATCAGGTTATGGACCGATTTGAACTATACTTGGCGCACTTGTTGGATATCATAGCAAAACACGTCGCGCAAAATTTCATCCCAATCGGATAAGAATTGCGCACTCTAGAGGCTCAAGAAATCAAGACCAAAGATCGGTTTATATGGCAGCTATATCAAAACATGGACCGATATGGCCCATTTACAATACCAACCGACCTACACTAATAAGAAGTATTTGTGCAAAATTTCAAGCGGCTAGCTTTACTCCTTCGGAAGTTAGCGTGCTTTCGACAGACAGACGGACGGACGGACGGACGGACGGACAGACGGACGGACATGGCTAGATCGACATAAAATGTCACGACGATCAAGAATATATATACTTTATGGGGTCTCAGACGAATATTTCGAGTAGTTACAAACAGAATGACGAAATTAGTATACCCCCCATCTTATGGTGGAGGGTATAACAAGTAAAAGCGTGCTATGTTCGGGCGGGCCGAATCTTATATACCCTCCACCATGGATCGCATTTGTCGAGTTCTTTTCCCGGCATCTCTTCTTAGGCAAAACAAGTAAGAAGGCGTTAAGTTCGGCCGGGCCGAACTTTGGATACCCAGCACCTCGGGTATATATGTGAACCACATTTCGTCAAAATCCAGTGAAAAATGCATACCTTATGCCCCATAGCAGCTCTATAGATATCATCCGATTTAGACCAAATGCTTATAAGTACAAGTCATTGTTCAACCGAGAGATCGGTCTATATGGCAGCTACATCCGAATCTAAACCGATCTGAGCCAAATTGAAGACAAATATCGAAGGGCCCAACACAAATCATTATCCCAAATTTCGGCGACATTGGGCAATAAATGCGCTTTTTATGGGCCCAAAACCTTAAATCGAGAGATCGGTCTATATGGCAGCTATATCCAAATCTGAACCGATCAGGGCCAAATAGAAGAAAGATGTCGAAGGGCCTAAGGCAAATCACTGTCCCAAATTTCAGCAAAATCGGATAATAAATGTGGCTTTTATGGGCCTAACACCATAAATCGGAGGATCGGTATATATGGCAGCTATATCCAAATCTGAACCGATCTGGCCCAAATTAACGAAGGAAGTCGAAGGGCTCAACGCAACTCACTGTCCCAAATTTCAGCAAAATCGGATAATAAATGTGGCTTTTATGGGCCTAAGACCATAAATCGGAGGATCGGTCTATATGGCAGCTATATCCAAATTTGGACCGATCTGAGCCAAATTGACGAAGGATATCGAAGGGCCCAACGCAACTCACTGTCCCAAATTTCAGCAAAATCGGATAATAAATGTGGCTTTTATGGGCCTAAGACCGTAAATCGGCGGATCGGTCTATATGGGGGCTATATCAAGATATAGTCCGATATAGCCCATCTTCGAACTTAACCTGCTTATGGACAAAAAAAGAATCTGTGCAAAATTTCAGCTCAATATCTCAATTTTTAAAGACTGTAGCGTGATTTCAACAGACAGACGGACAGACGGACGGACATGTCTAGATCGTCTTAGATTTTTACGCTGATCAAGAATATATATTCTTTATAGGGTCGGGTTTATTTGACCATCATGACAATATGGGACTCAAATGAAAGTTATTTGGGAGTAGATTACAAATATGATCACGAAGTAGGAATAGGCGTAATAATTTGTTGATAACGAAAGGAGGTTAACCCTCCTCCGTTACCCCAAAAACACCACCCAAAATCAAATTAAGGCCGATAAGAACAAAATGGGTATCAAATGAAAAGTATGCGAGAGTAGATAACAAATCTGGCATACAAATTCATGGCAAAGCATAGGGGTCACCCCATCCCCACAAAAACGCCCAAAATGGGCACATTAGCCAATCTGGGATATACGGGACTCGGTTTGTATGTTTCGTATAGACCGAAGCACGGCAGAATGGATTTTCTCGAAATTTTCGCATATTGCGTAGGGTGGTCTGAAAGGAAACATACGGTATATAATTCTTCGATATCGGACGTGGGACAGACCCTCCCACTTATGCCAAAACACAACCAAAAATCAAAAATGGACCGAGCGAGACTATATATGTATCAAATAAAAGGTATTAGAGAGTAGAATACGAATATGGTTTTAAAATTTGAGTCTCAATACCCATCGGGCCGCCCCAACCCCAAAACTCCCCCTATTACAACAATCACCATCATCAACATAGTTACTCCAAACTGCAATCAATTCAAAAACAACAAATCAACAGTGCCGTGCCGATACCACTCTGCTCTCACTGAGATGACAAGCAGAAACGAATGAATTCTCCACACAAAGGTTGTGTGTGTTAGTTGCTGATCCCCCCATCAACGATCTGTTGGGTCAGACATCGAATCCGATCTACTCATTTGCGGATGAAAGTAATCTCTGTCATTCGACCATATGCCAAGTCTTCGAGAGATTGAGGACAAGAGGCGGGTTATGGACAATATACTCTGGCAGGATTTGGTGGCCATTTCTGAGTGGGGTCGAATGAATCGAGTAGATTTTAATGCACGGAAGACTCAGTGCTGCTTGTTGTCACACAAACGATTCGCTGACCCATTACGATCTTCTTTGTCTATTAACGGTGTAGATGTTGAGCAATCAAAAGCTTTTGATGTTCGGGGCATGAAAATACAAAGTGATGTCCATTGGGCTAAACATGTATTCGAAGTGCCGAAAGAAGCATTCAAGAGTTCAGGCTTCCTGTATGGGCTGGAGCTTCAAAATCATCCCTGGAGCTACTGGACCCTGTACAGAGGAGAGCGATGGCGTTGATTGGGGACAGTGGGGTATCCAACTCTATTGCCTCCCTTCATTATCGTCGTAATGTGGGTTGTTTGGCGCTGTTCTATCGGTACTTTCATGGTGTGTGTTCGTCTGATATTCGTCTTCTTATTCTTGATTTAAGAATGTATGTCAGGGATACTAGACATTCCAGGAACTCACACCCATTTGTAATTGATTGATATCGATATTTGCGTCGAAATGTCTAAGAAGCCATCCCTCCCCTAAAAAGCACTTCTCATTACCCTAATTTTTAAAAACATCAGGAACCAATCAGGGCCAAACTTCTCATACATCAATGAGTACTTTCCGATTCAAGTTTAAACTCAATGATAAGGGGCCTTTTTTATTTAGTCGAATCCGAACGGCGTCCCGCAGTGCGACACCTCTTTGGGGAAAACGTTTTAAATGACCATGCATGGCATTGAACCTCGCAAATGTCGCCAACCACTCCCTTGTCCAAAGGCTACAATGGCACGAATTCGATTTCCGCATTCAGGACGAAGTGTGCCCACTCTAAAAAGATATTAGAGTGTTAAAGGAGGCGTAGCGGAGCGGGGCCGGTTCGGCTCGTCTTCTCTTATACAATATATAAAAATCAAATTGTGTTTGTTTGTTGGTTTGTTTGTTTGTATGTTTGTGTGTTCCTTATAGACTCAGAAACGGCTGAGCGGGCCCGGGCCAGCTAGTTTTTAATAAAATGTAAGAAAACAGGAATCAAACCCAAATTTCATCATCAATTCAACCAAACACACAAAACCAAGAAAATCCCGCTAAATTTTGAGAAAACATTGCACAGGTACATTCACAACTTTCACATGAAATTTCTCTCCAAACATTTAGGAGTACATTTCTCACTCCCTCCCGGAGTTGTCACTTTTTAGGCCCTTTTGTATGATGGTTTGTAGAGATTTCATGAGTTAAAACAACAAAATACATTGCTATCGGAATGATATCATTCATATTTAGCTAATTAGTTTCTCATAATCAACTGTTGTTGTTACAAATTTAACAAGTAACAAGTTTGTCAGTCGAAAGCACGCTAACTTCCGAAGGAGAAAAGCTAGCCGCTTGAAATTTTGCACAAATACTTCTTATTAGTGAAGTCGGTTGGTATTGTAAATGGGCCATATCGGTCCATGTTTTGATATAGCTGCCACATAAACCGATCTTGGGTCTTGAATTCTTGAGCCTCTAGAGTGCGCAATTCTTATCCGATTGGAATGAAATTTTGCACGACGTGTTTTGATATGATATTCAACAATTGTGCCAAGTATGGCTCACATCGGTCAATAACCTGATATAGGTGCCATATCAACCCATCTTGGGTCTTGACTTCTTGAGCCTCTAGAGTGCGCAATTCTTATCCGATTGGAATGAAATTTTGCACGACGTGTTTTGTTATGATATCCAACAACTATGCCAAGCATGGTTCAAATCGGTTCATAACCAGATATAGCTGTCATATAAACCGATCTAGGGTCTTGACTTCTTGAGCCTCTAGAGTGCTCAATTCTTATCTGATTGGAATGAAATTTTGCACGATGTGTTTTGTTATGATATCCAACAATTGTGCCAAGTATGATTCAAATCGGTCCTTAACCTGATATAGCTGCCATATAAACCGATCTTGGGTCTTCTTGAGCGTCTAGAAGGCGCAATTCTTATCCGATTTGAATGAATTTTTGCACGTAGTATTTTGTTATGATACCCAACATTTGTACCAACTATGGTTCAAATCGGTTAATAACATGCTATAGCTGTCATATAAACAGCTCTGGGGACTCGCAATTCTTATTCGAATTGGCTGACATTTTACACAGGTCTCCAATATATAATTTAATTGTGGCCCATAACGAACCATATCGTGATAGCGCCCTAATAGCAGAGCAAATATTTTCTTTTACCTTTTTTTTTGCCTAAGAAGAGATGCCGGGAAAAGAACTCGACAATTGCGATCCATGGTGGAGGGTATATAAGATTCGGCCCGGCCGAACTTAGCACGCTTTTACTTGTTATTTCTCTTTCTTATTTATTATACCCTCCACCATAGGATGGGGGGTATACTAATTTCGTCATTCTGTTTGTAACTACTCGAAGTATTCGTCTGAGACCCCATAAAGTATATATATTCTTGATCGTCGCGACATTTTATGTCGATCTAGCCATGTCCGTCCGTCTGTCTGTCGAAAGCACGCTAACTAACGAAGGAGTAAAGCTAGCCGCTTGAAATTTTGCACAAATACTTCTTATTAGTGTAGGTCGGTTGGTATTTTAAATGGGCCATATCGGTCCATGTTTTGATATAGCTGCCATATAAAGCGATTTTGGGTCTTGACTTCTTGAGCCTCTAGAGTGCTCAATTCTTATCTGATTGGAATGAAATTTTGCACGATGTGTTTTGTTATGATATCCAACAATTGTGCCAAGTATGATTCAAATCGGTCCTTAACCTGATATAGCTGCCATATAAACCGATCTTGGGTCTTCTTGAGCGTCTAGAGTGCGCAATTCTTATCCGATTGGGATAAAATTTTGCACGATGTGTTTTGTTATGATATCCAACAAATGTGCCAAGTATTGTTGCATCGGTTCATAAACTGATATAGCTGCCATATAAACCGATCTTGGGTCTTGACTTCTTGAGCCTGTAGTGTGCGCAATTCTTATCCGATTGGAATGAAATTTTGTATGACGGATCCTCTCATGACCATCAACATACGTGTTTATTATGGTCTGAATCAGTCTATAGCCCGAAAAAGCTCCCATATAAATCGATCTCTATATTTTACTTTTTGAGCCCCCAAAGGGCGCAATTCTTATTCGAATAAGCTGACATTTTACACAGGTCTCCAACATATAATTTAATTGTGATCTAAACCGGATCATATATTAATATCGCTCAAATAGCAGAGCAAATCTTTGCTTATATCATTTTTTGACTAAGAAGAGATCCCGGAAAAGAACTGACAAATGCGCTCCATGGTGGAGGGTATATAAGATTCGGCCCGGGCGAACTTAGCACGCTTTTACTTGTTTCTTTTTCAAATCAATCCCTGGCTGGGATTTGAACAGCCAACCTTACGATTGTGAGGCGTATGCTATCCCTCTGTGCTACGCGCCTTTCTTCATTACAGAAGGCTAGTAAACCTTTATTCTCTTGTGTGGGGTTTTTTGGGTTAGCGTCCAAAACAACAACAAAAATCTATTTTTAAATTTGTAGCAATAACAGCTGACAGTAATGTATTTTGTTGTTTTAAATCATAAAATCTCTACAAACTATCATACTAAAGGACCTAAATGTGACTATTCTGGGAGAGAGTGAGAAAGTCACGGGATTAGACGCAAATAAAACAGCGAGAGATTCCAGCCAACGAGCAATGGATTCTCTCTTTAGGTCCGAAACACGCTCTCCCACACACCAATGTGAGAGGAATGTGAGCAAAATATTGAGAATAGAGAGGAACAAGAGATGGGAACAACCAAGTTTATTACATTAATAGATTATCACATAAAAAGGTCAAAGATGAGCATGAGATATGTGGTAGACACAGTGTTTCAAGCAAGAAAGTATTTTAATGAAACCCAGTTAGGAAAAGCTAAAGTCGGGCGCAGGCGACGATAAAATACCCTACACCATCGAGTATAGCTACTACTTTTAATATATAGAGCCTTATCCTAAGTCTTGTCAGTCTTTATTTTTGTGTACTTACTAAAAATATGGAATAAAACAGAAACATGTTTTTACAATAGGACTCAAATTCTGACAGTCGAGGATATAAAAGCAAATATCGGCTAAAAAGTATATAAGGGAGCTAGATATAAATCTAGACACTCCGGTACCCGAGTTGGAAGCGTGCTTGGATTGCGCGGGAGTCATTGGTTCGATTCCCACCATAGGCCTTGGTTTGTTGCTATAGTCTGAATCGGTTTGGTTTGATGCTATAGTCTGAATCGGTTCGGCCGGGCCGAATCTTATATACCTTTACCATGGATCGCATTTTTCAAATTCCCGGTATCTATTTTTATTCGAACAAAGGATAAAAGAAAATAATTGATATGCTATTGGAGCTATATCAAGTTATGGTCCGATTCGAACTATAATTGATTTGAATGTTGGAGACCATATTAGAAGTCATTTCGTAAAATTTCAGCAAAATCGAATAAGAATTGACAGTAAAGCACGAATTTGGTCAATAATATTCGGGAAAATTTTCTATCCGGTCAAATTACCCCCACAACACCACCCAAATGGTAAAAATTTGCTGACTATTGCAATATGAGGCTCAAATAAGAGGGATTTAAAAGTGGAACACGAATCCGATATATATTTTCAAGGCCAACTCACTGAGTGGCCGCCCATCCCACAAAACACCTCCCAAGCCGGTCATGTTTGCCGACTATGGAAATATGGTGCTCAAATTAAAGGTATGTGGGAGTAGACCATGTATCTGATATCAACATTAGGGACCAACTGTCTAGCGGACGTCCCACCACCATAACAGCCCCCAAATAGGACATATTTGTTCACCAAGACAATTTGGTCTTTAAGAGAGTGGAGCTAAATATTCATAGTTTTTAGGGCCAATACCCCAAACCGGACATATTTGCTGAATTTCGCAATAAGGAGTTTAAATGAGATTAGAAAACGAATTTGATATCCAATTTTGAAGCCAATGGCAATATGGGGTTCAAATAAATGATATATAGATATATGAGAATAGAGCAAGTTGCTGATATATTTTCAGGGCTTAGTGTTTGGGGAACCACCCCAATCCCCAAAACACCTCTAAATCGGGCATATTTACCGACCATGTCAATGTGGAGCTTAAATGAAAGGTACTGGGGGGTAGAGCAAGAATTGATACCCATTTTCGGGACCAATTTTCTGAGGGTCTATCCCTTTCCCAAAATACCCCACAAACAGCAATTTTTTACTGACTATCGCAATATGGGGCTCAAATAAAGGTATTTGGGAGTAGAATACGAATTTGATATCTATATGTAGGACCATGTATTAAGGGCATCACCCCTTTCCCAAAACAGCCACAAAAGAAACAAATTTTCGACCATTCCAATATGTGGCTTAAATGAAAGGTATTTGAGATTAGAAAACTAATTTGATACCATGCCAATATGTGTCACAAATGAAAGGTATTTGAGATTAGAAAACGAATTTCATAACCTATTTTGGAGTCATGAGTTTGGGGGCGACTAATCGTGTAAACTCCCCTAAACCAATGGCAATATGGGGTTTAAATAAATAGTATTTGGAAGAAGAGCACGATGCTGATAATTTTTCAGGGCCAAGTGTCTGGGGACAACCTCACCCCGAAAACACCCCTAAATCAGATATCATGAGAATATCGGGCTGAAATGAAGTATTTTAAGAATGGAGTAAACCTTACATCTAAACTTAAATTCGTAGACCAATAAAGATCATATGGGATTTAGATAAAAGCACTTATATTGTTAAACTGTTCGTCAAGCGATATACTATTTTCCTAGCATGGTATTTCACTAAAAGCTCTTTAATTGTCGAAAATATATATTCCAAGGAAGCTTTATATTATAAAGTACAAGAAGGCGCAGCGGAGCGGGCCCGGATCAGCTAGTGATATTTAAATATATAGGAATAGGGCAGGATGCT
The DNA here is from genome assembly GCF_963082655.1 of Stomoxys calcitrans. NCBI lineage: Eukaryota > Metazoa > Arthropoda > Insecta > Diptera > Muscidae > Stomoxys > Stomoxys calcitrans. The sequence continues at coordinate 59,299,077 of NC_081552.1, forward strand.
GATATAAATTCATTGCTAAATGTTTCGGCAAATTTACCGACCCCCCTTAATGGTGCATATTTACCGACCATGTCAATGCTGCGCTTAAATGATAGGTATTGGGGAGTAGAGCACGAAATTGATACCCATTTTCTGGACCAATTTTCTTGGGGTCTACCCCTTTCCCAAAATTCCCCACATATTGACAATCGCAATATGGGTCTCAAATAAAGGTATTTAGGATCATGTATTTAGTCACCGCCCCTTCTGCAAAACACCCCCCAAAGGGTGAAAATTTACCGACTATACCAATATGTGGCTCAATTGAAAGGTATTTGAGATTAGAAAACGAATTTTACAACTAATTTTGGGGCCAAGTGTTTTTGGGGGACGCTTCATCCTATAAACTTCCCTTTAACCAATGGCAATATGGGTTATAAATAAATGGTATTTGAGAGAAGAGCACGATGCTGATATTTGGTTCAGGGCCAAGTGTCTGGGGACCACTTTACCTACGAAAACACCCATAAATCGGACATCATAAGAATATCGGGCTGAAATGAAGTCTTTTAAGAATGGAGTACATCAACATCCAAACTTAAATGACCTTAAACCCTCCGAGAGAATTCGTAGACCAATAAAGATCTATGGGATTCATGGGATATGCACTTATTCTATTTTCGTAGCATGGCATTTCACTAAAAGCTCTTTAATTGTCGAAAATAAATATTGAAAGGATAATTTTGTTCCATATAAAGCAAAAGATGGCGTAGCGGATCGGGCCCTGTGCAGCTAGTCTAATATAAAACTTGCTCTCATAGAAAAAAGTCTGCTAGAAATGTAGCTAATAGGATTCCACAAAAATTATTCCTATTTTAGCACATTTCCTTAATATGAGAATTGCGCACTCTAGAGGCTCAAAAAGTCAAGATTCCAGATCGGTTTATATTGAAGCTATATAAGGTTATGTACCGATATTCGTCTGAGACCCCATTCAGTATGTATATTCTTGATCGTTATAACATTTTAAGTCGATCTAGGCATGTCCGTCCGTCTGTCCATCAGTCCGTCCGTCCATCCGCCCATCCGTCTGTCTGTCTAAAGCAAGTTTACTTTCGAATGAGTAATGTGATCCGGTAGGGATTGTAAATGGGTCATATCGGTCCATGTTTTGATTTCTTGAGCCACTAGGGGGCGCTATTCTTATCCGATTTGTCTGAAATTTAGTATAACGGATCCGCTCATGACCATCAACATACGTGTTTATTGTGGTCTGAATTGGTCTATACTCTGATATAGCTCCCATAGAAACAGATCTCTCTATTTTACTTCTAGAGCCCCAAAAGGGCGCAAATCTTATTCGAATTGCGGAAATTTTACACAGATCTCCAACATATAATTTAATTATGGTCCTAATCGGACCATTACTTGATATCGCTCTTATAACAGAACAAATCCTTTCTCTTCTCCTTTTTTTGCCGAGAAAAAACTCGACAAATGCGATCCATGGTAGAGGGTATACATGATTTGGCCCTGCCGAACTTAGCACGCTTTCACTTGTTACTTTTTGAGTTAGAGATATTGGCGGTTACTTCGCTCGGAGAAAGGTACCATGATATCATCCATTGTTCGACTTAAAATAGCATGCTTCTACAATTGCACAGCTCACTAACTAGTGAGTAGGTGGAAGCATGTAATCATTTTGGGGCAAAATTAACTGATGAAGCTTGGTTAGCTTCGAAATCGCGACCGCCATAGCCTTCCCAATGCATTAATAGCAACCAAATTTTGCATAAAACTTTTCAAAAACAAGTAAAAAAGCGTTTAGTTCGGCCGGGCCGAACTCTGGATACCCACCACCTCGGGTATATGTGTAAACCACCTTTCATCACAATTCGGTGAAAATTTCATACTTTATGTCCCATAGCAGTTATATCGAAATATGTTCCGATTTTAACCAAATACTAATAAGTTCAATTCAATTGTTCAATTGTGCATAACAAAAGAGTGATCTTTTTAGTAGCTATATCTAAAAATAAACGGATTTGAACCATATACGACACGGATGTCGAAAAGCCTAATATAAGTCAATGTGTCAAATTTCAGTGAAATCGGATTATAAATGCGCCTTTTATGGGGCCAAGACTCTAAATCATGATATCGGTCTACATGGAAGCTATATCCTAATCCGGAGCGATTTGGGCCAATTTGCAGAAAAATGTCGAAGACCCTAACACAAAGCACTGTCCCAAATTTCGGCGAAATCGGACAATAATTGCGCCGTTTATGGGTCCAAAACCTTAAAACCTTGAAGAAGAACGTCGAAGAGCCTAACTAAACTCACTGTCTCAAATTTCAGCGACATCGGACAATAAATCCGCCTATTATGGACCCAAAACCTAAAACCGAGATACCGGTCTATATGGCAGCTTCCAAATCTGGACCGATCTGTGCGATATTGCAGAAGTATATCAAGGGGCTTAACTTAACTCACTGTTCCAAATGTTGGCGACATCGAACAATAAATGCGCCTTTTATGGGCCCAAAACCTTAAATCGAGAAATCGGTCTATATGGCAGCTATATCCAAATCTGAACCGATTTGCGTCAAATTGAAGAAGGACATCGAAGGGCCTAACACAACTCAATGTCTCAAATTTCATCAAAATCGGATAATAAATGTGGCTTTGATGGGCCTAAGACCCTAAATCGGAGGATCGGTCTATATGGCAGCTATATCGAAATCTGAACTGATCTGGGTCAAATTGAAGAAGGACGTCGAAGGGCCTAATACAACTCAATGTCTCAAATTTCATCAAAATCGGATAATAAATGTGGCTTTTATGGGCCTAAGACCCTAAATCGAAGGATCGGTCTATATGGGGGCTATATCAAGATACTTGGCACAGTTGTTGGATATCATAACAAAACACGTCGTGCAAAATTTCATTCCAATCGGATAATAATTGCGCACTATATGGCAGCTATATCAAAACATGGACCGATATGGCCCATTTACAATACCAACTGTCCTACACCAATAATAAGTATTTGTGCAAAATTTCAAGCGGCTAGCTTTACTCCTTCGGAAGTTAGCGTGCTATCAACAGACAGACGGACGGACATGGCTAGATCGACATAAAATGTGACGACGATCAAGAATATATATACTTTATAGGGGCTCAGACGAATATTTCGAGTAGTTACAAACAGAATGACGAAATTAGTATACCCCCCATCCTATTGTGGAGGGTATAAAAATATACCGCAAACTACCGTAGCGAAGTCATAACGAAGATAAATGCTGTATGATCAATTTTTAACACTCTGCCCTCTTTCTGTTCATGTTGGCTTCTCTAAATTAGCCCCATTTATTAGTTGTATAAAATTTACTATATGACTTCCTACTAATTAGTCATCAATTTAATATTTTTAAAATCAAAACAAATTGCCATGTTAATCGATTTTTTGTGGTAAGGAACTAATTTGCCAGTCTATTTATATTTGGTGCGGTGGCGATAGTTTTTACTATTAGACCATGTAAACCATTTAAACAAAAGAGTGTTACCCAGCAGCACGTCGTTCGTTAGTTTCTATCGATGCAATCTTTACGTTAAGGTTCGCAACTTCTTGTATCACCCTGAACGTCATAATTTTTGATATGGGAATGGCGGCCTACATTTATTTGTGTCTTCACACATTAATTAAATCACACGGTGTCCTGTTAGGTCATTATGATTGATCGACTGTTTTGGGGTGAGGAGGTCCGCTAGATATATGAGCAGAATGAAGATATCTGATTCGCAGTTAATAACCTTTAATCCCATATTGTCATGATTAATATAAACAGACGTTTGGTGGAGAGCGTCTATATGAGGGTTGTGCGCCACACTCCATCTGCCGCTTGAGCTCATATTTAAATTAGTAACTCCACTCAAAAATAAACACAAACACTTAGACATAACTTTTCAAGTCATATTCGTAATAAACTCCTGAACATCTTTCATTTGAGTCCTATATTGATATGTACTTCCAATATGTTCGTTTGGAGAACTTTTGGGGTTAAAGTGGCTTCTGGATCCTTGGACCCAACATATTCCTATTCTACTCACCAATACCTTTCTTTTGATACCTATATTGTCCCGATCGGTCAACCCTAATTTTGAGTTGTGTTTTTGGGGAAACGGGGAAGGGTCCACACCCTTCCAATATCAACAAATTGTAAAGCCTATTCTTCCTTCCTAACCATATTTGTAATCTACTCCCGAATACCCTTCATTCGAGTCCCATATTGTCATTATCGTTCAATATGCCTATTTGAAGGGGTTTTGGGGTCGGGGCAGCCCCCTAGGAATTTGGACCAAATTTTGATATCAAATTTGAATTCTACTCCCGTATACCTTTCATTTCAGTCCCATATTGGACCGATCGGTCAACTTTTATTTATGGGCACCCTTGAGATATCCAAACAAGTAAAAGCGTGCTAAGTTCGGCCGGGCCGAATCTTATATACCCTCCACCATGGATCGCATTTGTCGAGTTCTTTTCCCGGCATCTCTTCTTAGGCAAAAAAGGATATAAAAAAAGAGTTTCTGTGCTATTAAAACGATATCATGATATGGTCCGGTTCGGACCACAATTAAATTATATGTTGGAGACCTGTGTAAAATTTCAGCCAATTCGTATAAGAATTGCGCCCATTGGGGCTCACGAAGTAAAATAGAGAGAACGATTTATATGGGATCTGTATCGGGCTATAGACCGATTCAGACCATAATAAATACGTTTGTTCATGGTCATGAGAGGATCCGTCGTACAAAATTTCAGGCATATCGGATAATAATTGCGACCTATAGGGGTCAAGAAGTCAAGATCCCAGATCGGTTTATATGGCAGCTGTATCAGGTAATGAACCGATTTGAACCTTATTTGATACAGTTGTTGAAAGTAAAAATAAAATACGTCATGCAAAATTTCAGCCAAATCGGATAAGAATTGTGCCCTCTAGAGGCTCAAGAAGTCAAATCCCCAGATCGGTTTATATGGCAGCTATATCAGGTTATGGACCGATTTCAACCATACTTGGCACAGTTGTTGGATATCATAACAAAAGACGTCTTGCGAAATTCCATTCCATTCGGATGAGAATTGCGCCCTCTAGAGGCTCAAGAAGTCAAGACCCAAGATCGGTTTATATGGCAGCTATATCACGTTATGGACCGATTTGAACCGTACTAGGCACAGTTGTTGGATATCACAATAAAACACGTCGTGCAAAATTTCATCCCAATCGGATAAGAATTGCGCACTCTAGAGGCTCAAGAAGTCAAGACCCAAGATCGGTTTATATGGCAGCTATATCAGGTTATGGACTGATTTGAACCATACTTGGCACAGTTGTTGGATGTCATAACAAAACACGTCGTGCAAAATTTCATTCTGATCGGATAAGAATTGCGCACGCTAGAGGCTCAAGAAGTCAAGACCCAAGATCGGTTTATATGGCAGCTATATCAGGTTATCGACCGATTTGAACTATACTTGGCGCAGTTGTTGGATATCATAACAAAACACGTCGTGCAAACTTTCAGCCAAATCGGATAAGAATTGCGCACTCTAGAGGCTCAAGAAGTCAAGACCCAAGATCGGTTTATATGGCAGCTATATCAAAACATGGATCGATATGGCCCATTTACAATACCAACCGACCTACACTAATAGGAAGTATTTGTGCAAAATTTCAAGCGGCTAGCTTTACTCCTTCGGAAGTTAGCGTGCTTTCGACAGACAGACGGACGGACGGACGGACGGACGGACGGACGGACGGACGGACGGACGGACGGACGGACGGACGGACAGACGGACGGACATGGCTAGATCGACATAAAATGTCACGACGATCAAGAATATATATACTTTATGGGGTCTCAGACGAATATTTCGAGTAGTTACAAACAGAATGACGAAATTAGTATACCCCCCATCTTATGGTGGAGGGTATAAAAATATATAGCCTATTGCTCCCTCCGGACCACAGCCCACAATATGTGAACCTTTTTAAAAAAAAACCGGTTCAGCCGCTTTTGAGTCTATACGGAACAAACAAACCTAAATTCATTTTTATGTACATGGAATATGGAATAAGATCTAAGGGCCCCAGGCCTCACGATAGTGATCGAACGCGTAGCGCTAGCCAAAATTTTGTCCAGATACTTTATATTGATGTAAGTCGTTGTGGATTGCAAATAGGCTATATCGGTTCAGATTTGGTTATAGCTCTCATATAAACCGATCTCCCGACTTGACTTCTTGAGCTTATGGAAGCCCCAATTTTGGTCCGATTTGGCTGAAACTTAGCACATAGTGTTATGTTATGACTTCCAACAACTGTGTCAAGTACGGTTTAAATCTGTATTTAACCTGATATAGATCCCATATAAACCAATCTCCTGATTTGACCCCAGGCCTCACGATAGCGATCGAACGCGTAGCGCTAGCCAAAATTTTGTCCAGATACTTTATATTGATGTAAGTCGTTGTGGATTGCAAATAGGCTATATCGGTTCAGATTTGGTTATAGCTCTCATATAAACCGATCTCCCGACTTGACTTCTTGAGCTTATGGAAGCCCCAATTTTGGTCCGATTTGGCTGAAACTTAGCACATAGTGTTATGTTATGACTTCCAATAACTGTGTCAAGTACGGTTTAAATCCGTGTATAACCTGATATAGATCCCATATAAAACGATCTCCCGGAAGCCCCAATTATTGTCCGATTGCCGGTCAAGAACCTGTTATAGCTCCCATATATACCGATCTCCCGATTTGACTTTGGCTATATATTTGTACATGGTATTCTGTTATGACTCCCAACAACTGTGCCAAATACGGTTCTAATCGGTCAAGAACATAATATAGCTCCCATATAAACCAATCTCCAGATTTAACTTGTTAAGCCCTTACAAGACGCGATTTTTAACCGATTTGGCTTAGATTTTGCATAATTTTCCAATTCGGTTTAAAACTAGATATAGCTCCCATATTTCACCAGAATCCATGTAGGTGGGTTCCCAAGATTCGGCACGGCCGAACTTCGCAGGCTTTTACTTGTTCATTGAAAATTTGTCTTTAAACATATTTTTTAAATTTTTAAATTAATTTTTTTATACCCTCCACCATAAGATGGGGGGTATACTAATTTCGTCATTCTGTTTGTAACTACTCGAAATATTCGTCTGAGACCCCATAAAGTATATATATTCTTGATCGTCGTGACATTTTATGTCGATCTAGCCATGTCCGTCCGTCTGTCCGTCCGTCCGTCCGTCCGTCTGTCCGTCCGTCCGTCCGTCCGTCCGTCCGTCCGTCCGTCCGTCCGTCCGTCTGTCTGTCGAAAGCACGCTAACTTCCGAAGGAGTAAAGCTAGCCGCTTGAAATTTTGCACAAATACTTCTTATTAGTGTAGGTCGGTTGGTATTGTAAATGGGCCATATCGATCCATGTTTTGATATAGCTGCCATATAAACCGATCTTGGGTCTTGACTTCTTGAGCCTCTAGAGTGCGCAATTCTTATCCGATTTGGCTGAAAGTTTGCACGACGTGTTTTGTTATGATATCCAAACAACTGCGCCAAGTATAGTTCAAATCGGTCGATAACCTGATATAGCTGCCATATAAACCGATCTTGGGTCTTGACTTCTTGAGCCTCTAGCGTGCGCAATTCTTATCCGATCAGAATGAAATTTTGCACGACGTGTTTTGTTATGACATCCAACAACTGTGCCAAGTATGGTTCAAATCAGTCCATAACCTGATATAGCTGCCATATAAACCGATCTTGGGTCTTGACTTCTTGAGCCTCTAGAGTGCGCAATTCTTATCCGATTGGGATGAAATTTTGCACGACGTGTTTTATTGTGATATCCAACAACTGTGCCTAGTACGGTTCAAATCGGTCCATAACGTGATATAGCTGCCATATAAACCGATCTTGGGTCTTGACTTCTTGAGCCTCTAGAGGGCGCAATTCTCATCCGAATGGAATGGAATTTCGCAAGACGTCTTTTGTTATGATATCCAACAACTGTGCCAAGTATGGTTGAAATCGGTCCATAACCTGATATAGCTGCCATATAAACCGATCTGGGGATTTGACTTCTTGAGCCTCTAGAGGGCACAATTCTTATCCGATTTGGCTGAAATTTTGCATGACGTATTTTATTTTTACTTTCAACAACTGTATCAAATAAGGTTCAAATCGGTTCATTACCTGATACAGCTGCCATATAAACCGATCTGGGATCTTGACTTCTTGACCCCTATAGGTCGCAATTATTATCCGATATGCCTGAAATTTTGTACGACGGATCCTCTCATGACCATGAACAAACGTATTTATTATGGTCTGAATCGGTCTATAGCCCGATACAGATCCCATATAAATCGTTCTCTCTATTTTACTTCGTGAGCCCCAATGGGCGCAATTCTTATACGAATTGGCTGAAATTTTACACAGGTCTCCAACATATAATTTAATTGTGGTCCGAACCGGACCATATCATGATATCGTTTTAATAGCAGAGAAACTCTTTTTTTATATCCTTTTTTGCCTAAGAAGAGATGCCGGGAAAAGAACTCGACAAATGCGATCCATGGTGGAGGGTATATAAGATTCGGCCCGGCCGAACTTAGCACGCTTTTACTTGTTTTATGTTGTCTTAGAAAAAAATAAAATCGAGCTAACTTCGGCTGGGCCGAATCTCATATACCTTCTACCGCATTTGTCAAAATATTTTCCCGGTATCTTTTTTTAGGCAAACAAAGGATAAAAGAAAGGAATTGCTGTGCTATTGGAACTATATCAAATTATGGTCCAATTCGGACCATAATTGATTTGAATGTTGGAGACCATATTAGAAGTCATTGTGTTAATTTTCAGCCAAATCAAATAAGAATGGGCGCTTTAGGGGCTCAAGAAGCCAAATAGGGAGATAGGTTTATAGGGAAGCTGCATCAGGCTATAAACCTATTCAGACCATATTTGACACGTATGTTAAAAATCATGGGATAAGCTGTTGTACAAAATTTCAGCCAAGTGGCATGACAATTCCGCCTTCTCGAGGCTCAAGAAATCAAGATCCCAGATCGATTTATGTGGCAGCTATATCAGGTTATGGACCGATTTGAACCATATTTAGCAAAGTTGTTGAAAGTTATAACAAAGTTATAGCAAATCGGATAAGAATTGAACCCTCTAGTGGCTCAAGAAGTCACGATTCAAAATCGGTTTATATGGCAGCTATATCAGGTCATGAACCGATTTGAACCATATTCAGCACAGTTGTTGGAAATCATAACAAGACACCTAATGCAAAATTTTAGCCAAATCGGATAAAAATTACGCCCTCTAGAGGCTCAAGAAGTCAAGATCCCAGATCTTTGTTTATGGCACCTGCATCAAAACATTGAACGATATGACCCATTGGCAATCCCAACAGACATACACTAATAAGAAATATTTGTGCAATTTCAAGCGGCTAGCTTTACTCCTTCGGAAGTTAGCGTGCTTTCGACAGACAGACGGACGTACGGGCATGGCTAGATCGACTTAAAATGACATGACGATCAAGAATATATATACTTTATGGGGATCTTAGATGAACATTTCGAGGAGTTACAATGAGAATGACGAAATTAGTATACCCCATCCTATGGTGGAGGTTATAAAAATGTTTTTATATGTTTTATCTTAACATAGAATATAAATTATTATACCCTCCACAATAGGCTGGGGGTATACTAATTTCGACATTCTGTTTATAGCTCTTTACAATATTCGCCTAATACCAAATAATTATACCCACCACCGAAGGATGGGGGTATATTGATTTTGTCATTCCGTTTGCAACACATCGAAATATTCATTCCCGACCCTGTAAAGTATATATATTCTTGATCAGCGTAAAAATCTAAGATGATCTAGACATGTCCGTCCGTCTGTCCGTCTGTCTGTTGAAATCACGCTACAGTCTTTAAAAATAGAGATATTGAGCTGAAATTTTGCACAGATTCTTGTTTTGTCCATAAGCAGGTTAAGTTCGAAAATGGGCTATATCGGACTATATCTTGATATAGGCCCCATATAGACCGATCCGCCGATTTAGGGTCTTAGGCCCATAAAAGCCACATTAATTATCCGATTTTGTTGAAATTTTAGACAGTGAGTTGTGTTAGGCCCTTCGACATCCTTCGTCAATTTGGCTCAGATCGGTCCAGATTTGGATATAACTGCCATATAGACCGATCCTCCGATTTAGGGTCTAAGGCCCATAAAAGCCACATTTATTATCCGATTTCGCTGAAATTCGGGACGGTGAATTGTGTAAGGCCCATCGACATCCTTCGTTAAATTGGCCCAGATCGGTTCAGATTTGGATATAGCTGCCACATAGACCGATCCTCCGGTTTAGGATCTTAGGCCCACAAAAGCCACATTTATTATCCGATTTTGATGAAAATCGGGACAGTGAATTGTGTAAAGCCCATCGACATCCTTCGTTAATTTGGCTCTGATCGGTTCAGATTTGGATATAGCTGCCATATAGATCGATCCTCCGATTTATGGTGTAAGGCCCTTAAAAGCCAAGTTCATTATCCGATTTTGCTGAAATTTGGGACAGTGAGTTGTGTTAGACCCTTTGACATATTTCTTCAATTTGGTCCAGATCGGTTCAGATTTGGATATAGCTGCCATATAGACCGATTTCTTGATTTATGGTTTTGGGCCCATAAAATGCTCATTTATTGTCCGATGTCGCCAAAATTTGGAACAGTGAGTTAAGTTAAGCCGCTTGACATACTTCTGCAATATCGCACAGATCGGTCCAGATTTTTATATAGCTACCATATAGACCGATATCTAGGTTTTAGATTTTGGGGCCATAAAAGACGCATTTATTGTCCGATGTCGCTGAAATTTGAGGTAGTGAGTTTGGTTATGCTCTTCGACGTCCTTCTTCAATTTTGCCCAGATCGGTCCAGATTTGAATATAGCTGCCAAATAGACCGATCTCTGGATTTAAGGTTTAGGGCCTATAAAAAAGGCATTTATTGTCCGATTTCGCCGAAATTTGGGACAGTGCTTTGTGTTAGGCTCTTCGACATTTTTATGCAACTTGGCCCAAATTAGTCCAGAGTTGGATATAGCTGCCATGTAGACCGATATCTCGACTTAAAGACTTGGCCCCATAAAAGGCGCATTTATAATCCGATTTCACTGAAATTTGACACAGTGACTTATGTTCGGCTTTTCGACATCCATGTCGTATATAGTTCAGATCGGTATGAGGTATATGAGTATGCAAATTGCAAATTTTGCCCATGAACATTCCACTAAGGAACAGGGGCAAACTTCTTACATATCAATGAGTGCAGTCTGATTCAAGTTTTTAAGCTCAATGATAAGGGGCCTCCTTTTTATAGCCGAGTCCGAACGGAATGCCGCAGTGCGACACCTCTTTGGAGAGTAGTTTTACATGGCATAGTACCTCACAAATGTTGCCAGCATTAGGAGGGGAAAACCACCGCTGAAAATTTTTTTTGATGGTCTCGCAAGGATTCGAACCCAGGCGTTCAGCGTCATAGGCGGACATGCTAACCTCTGCGCTACGGTGGTATATGAGTATAAGGTATGAAATTTTCACCGAATTTTGATGAAAGTTGGTTTATATATATACCCGAGGTGGTGGGTATCCAAAGTCCGGCCCAGCCTTTTTATACCCTCCACCATAAGATGGGGGGTATACTAATTTCGTCATTCTGATTGTAACTTCTCGAAATATTCGTCTGAGACCCCATAAAGTATATATATTCTTGATCGTCGTGAAATTTAATGTCGATCTAGCCATGTCCGTCCGTCCGTCCGTCCGTCTGTCTGTCGAAAGCACGCTAACTTCCGAAGGAGTAAAGCTAGCTGCTTGAAATTTTGCACAAATACTTCTTATTAGTGTAGGTCGGTTGGTATTGTAAATGGGCCATATCGGTCCATGTTTTGATATAGCTGTCATATAAACCGATCTTGGGTCTTGACTTCTTGAGCCTCTAGAGTGCGCAATTCCTATCCGATTTGGATGAAATTTTGCACGACGTGTTTTGTTAGTATATCCAACAACTGTGCCAAGTATGGTTTAAATCGGTCCATAACCTGATATAGCTGCCATATACACCGATCTTGGGTCTTGACTTCTTGAGCCTATAGAGGGCGCAATTCTTATCCAATTTGAATGAATTTTGGCACGTAGTATTTTGTTATGATATCCAACAACTGTGCCCAATAGGGTTCAAATCGGTTCATAACCTGATATAGCTGCCATATAAACAGATCTGGGGACTTGATTTCTTGAGCTTCTAGAGGGCTCAATTTCTATCCGATTTGGCTGTAATTTCGCAAGACGTTTTTTATTGTTACTTTCAACAACTATGTCAAATAAAGTACAAGTCGTTTTATAACCTAATATAGCTGCCATGTAAACCGATCTGGGATCTTGACTTCTTGAGCCTCTAGAGGTCGCAATTATTATCCGATTTGCCTGAAATTTTGTACGGCGGATTCTCTCATGACCATTAACATACGTGTTTATTATGGTCTGAATCGGTCTATAGGCCGATACAGCTCCGATATAAATCGATCTCTCTATTTTACTTCTTGAGCCCACAAAGGGAGCAATTCTTATTCGAATTGGCTGACATTTTACACAGGTCTCCAACATATAATTTAATTATGGTCCCAACCCGGCCCTTACTTGAAATCGCTCTAATAGCAGAGCAAATCTTTTCTTATATCCTTTTTTTGCCTAAGAAGAGATGCTGTGAAAAGAACTCGACAAATGCGATCCATGGTGGAGGGTATATAAGATTCGGCCCGGCCGAACTTAGCACGCTTTTACTTGTTACTTGTTTTTATATAGTCTTGATCGTCATGAAATTTTTAGTCGATTTAGCCATATCCGTCCGTCCGTCTGTCTATCGAAAGAGTAAAGCTAGCCGCTAGAAATTTTGGGGAAATACTATTTTTTTAATGTTGGTCAACAACTGTGCCGAGTATGGTTGAACTCGGTTCATAACCTGATATAGCTATCATATAAACCTTTCTGGGGTCTTGACTTCTTGAGCGTCTGGAGGGCGCAATTCCTGTCCGAGTTGGTTGAATTTCGCACGACGTGTTATGTTATGACTTCCGATAACTCTGCTAAGTATGGTTCAAATCGGTCCATAACCTAATATAGCTGCCATATAAACCGATCTTGACTTCTAGAGCCACTAGAGGGCGCAATTCTTATTCGTTTTGGCTAAAATTTCACATGACGTGTTGTTTTGTGACTTCTAAAAACTGTGCTAAATATGATTGAAATCGATCCATAACCTGATATATCTGCCATTTAAACCGATCTGGGATCTTGACTTCTTGAGCTTCCAGAGGGCGTAATTAATATCCGATTTGGCTGAAATTTTGTACAATGGCTTCTCTTTCGACCTTCAACATACTTGCCAAATATCGTCCGAATCGGTCTTTAGCCGGGATTGATAAGAACCCCGGACCTTGGTTCTGTTAGGTTTGTCGGAACCGCCTCCATCATCGGTCGGTGTCGGTGAGGTGTAACCTGTGCATGGAGTGCATAAATTTCCGATCTTGCTCTGGCCCGACTTCATTACGGGAGTATAGTCATACTGTATAAGTCGCAAGGTGCTGTGCGAACATAGCCAGCAGTGGGTCACAAGCGTCGTCGTCATCGTCTTCTGCGACCTCCTCGTTGGACTATGTGACTCCCCGACCTCTACTGTACAGCAATATACTCAACGACAGCATCCCAGCTCAAATATTGCCAGGCCAGTGCCGGGAAGTGTAGCGTTTTTGCAGCTTAACTGCAACGGACTCCGTGGCAAGATCGATGAGATTGTGGATTTCGTGATATATTGGTCGCAGCGATCCAGGAGACAAAGCTGACCAACACCTGCAGCTTGCACAGTTGTCACGGATACAATGTGCTACGTAAGGATCGCTCAAGGAATGGAGGTGAGGGATTGGCATTCGTGATACACCATTCTGAGCTTTATAGACCCATCTCGCCTGCGCCTGGCGCCAGTGACCCCTACATGGAGTGCATGGGGATAGCATAATCGTCTGGTTCTAGGGGTCTTTAATGCGTATCACACTTCATGGCATTCTCCCCTAGGTAACGACCAGCGTGGCCTATCTTAGGCAGAGCAGATTGAAAGCTCCACGTTTTGCACGCTAGGATTCCGAGGAGGTGCAGCAACCTGCCAGTCATTTCCATTGCATCCCCTGATCTCTTGAGTGACGTATCCTGGCAAGCCGTCATCTCTTTGGGGTCAGACCACCTCCCCATTATTCTCACCATCGACCGACCACACAACTTCATAACCTCTGAGCACCGGACGTTTATCATTCAGAAGAAACCCGATTTGGCTGGCTTCAGAGAGTATACCAATCGCCGCTTCAGTGAACTGTCACCCCCTCGAATGTGGTACTGACCGAGAGGAAATTCCGAGACATCAATAACGGAGTATCCGCTGGCTTTATTCCAGCCGGTCGAATACCCTAAGTGCGACCCAATTTCCCGGCGCAGGCAGTGGTACTCGCAGACGAGCGTGATGGGATTCGTGGTATGGACCCCACAAACTTTAGAATCAGCAAGCTGAATCTGGAAATAAACAGGGTAGTCAGCGAACATAAGCGGAATTTGTGGCTGGAACACTGGGAGCAATGTGACTTTGGCACCGGTGTAGGCATGCTGTGGTCTACTTTTAAGTCATTTTCGAACCCCGGTGGACGGGATAACAGGACCTCAGTCACTTTTGGCGAAATAACCGTGACTGATCCGAAGAGATGCGCCAGGTCGTTCAACCGTCAATTGTTTGTGCATCTCGAAAGTGACAGGGCAAGGAGGAGAGCCTTTCGCCATATTCGTGGTCTTCGAGCCGATGAACAGCCATCACAATTTACCGTGGGCGAAGTTACGAATGTCATCCGTGTCGCCAAATCATCTAAGGCGTTGGGCCCCGACGGAATCTCTACATTGATGTTGAAGAATCTGGATTCACCTGGAGTTGAGTACCTTACTACTGTCCTCAACCTGTCTTTGAACACTCTTTTAGATCCCGATTTCTAGAAAGTGATCCCGCTACTGAAGCTTGGAAAGGACCCGAGTTTAGGGAAGTCGTACAGACCGATCTCCCTTCTCTCACCAGTGGCAAAGACGCTTGAGGCATTACTCCTCTCGAGCCTCGTAGGAGAATTTCCATTCGCCGAGCATCAACATGGATTTCGAAGACTGCATTGCACTACAACAGCTTCGCATGCCATCACCGCACACATTTGTCGCGGCTTCAATCAGCCCAGGCCATGTGATAAGACGGTCCTTGTGGCACTGGACCTATCGAAGGCATTCCACACAGTCAGGCATGCCAAATTATTTGAGGACATCGCCAACACGTCCCTCCAGCCAGGCCTGAAACGCTACGTCGCGAATTATCTGTGTGGTCGCCAGTCATTTGTGGAATTTGGGGATAAGAAGTCGAAGCAGCGTAAAGTAAAATAAAACAGGGAGTTCCTCAAAGTGGGTTATATCTTTGGCACTATTCAACATCTACTTATCCTCCATTCCAACCCCTCCAGACGGCATAGAGATCGTATCATATGTGGACGATTGTACGATCATGGCATCAAGCCCCCCACTCATTGATAACCTCTGCGATAGATTGAACGTATACCTCAACGAACATGCCTCTTATTTCGCTGCAAGAAATCTGAAGATATCTGCCACCAAATCTTCAGCCACATTGTTCAGTACAAATACGCGTGAGGTGAGTACTGAGCTGACGATGATGGTCGATGGAGAAATGATTCCGACCATCAAGTGTCCCAAAATACTTGGCGTCACATTTGACAGCTCTTACACATTCTCCCCACATGTCACAGCAATTTGCGATAAAGTCAAAAGTAGAAACAAGGTTTTTCAAGTCACTTACTGGCAGCACTTGGGGTGCAGACAAAGTAACCTTGTTGACCGCGTACAAAGCAATTGGCCGGTCTATGGTTATGCAGCGACAGTGTGGTCTCGTCAACTTTGTGACACGCAGTGGAGTAATATTCAGATGTGTCAGAATGCCGCCCTCCGAACTGCGACGGGATGTCTCCTCAGTTCTCATGTGGACCACCTCCATCAAGAGACAAAGATCCCACCAGTGCGTAGACATAACTATTTACATGCTGTCTAAGCAATACCTTTTGGGCTGTTATCGCAGAGACCATCCAAATCATCATCTTGTAAAATAAGAAGTAAAATAGGAAGATCGGTTAATAGGGTAGCTGTATCAGGCTAAAGACCGATTCAGACCATATTTGACACGTATGTTGGAGGTCATGGGAGAAGCCCTTGAACAAAATTTTAACCAAATAAAAAAAAGAAGTAAAGATCCCAGATCGGTTTATAATGCAGCAGTATTAGGTTATGTACCGATTTGAACCATATTTCGCACAGTTGTTGAAAGTCGCAACAACACACCTCAATCAAATTTTCAGCCCAGTCTGATGGGAATTACGCCATAGTGGCTCAAGAAGTCAAGATTCAAGATCGGTTTATATAGAAGCTATATCAGGTTATGGAGCAATTTGGATCATATTTAGCACATTTGTTGGAAGTCATAACAAAACACGTCACGCAAATTTCAGCCGAATCATCTGGAATTGCGCCCTCTAAAGACTCAAGAAGTCAAGACCTCAGACAGCTATATCAGGTTATGGACCGATTTGAACCATAATTCGCACAGTTATTGGAAATCATAACAGAACACCTCATGCAAAATTTCAGCCAAATCGGCGCACTCTAGCGGCTCAAGAAATCAAGATCCAAGATCGGTTCATATGGAAGCTATATCTAAATAAGGACCGATATGGCCCATTTACAATACCAACCGACCTACACTTATAAGAATTATTTGTGCAAAATTTCAAGCGCCCAGCTTTACACCTTAGAGAGTTAGCGCTCTTTCGACAGACAGACAGACTTGGCTACATCGACTTTAAATGTTATAACGATCAAGAATATAAATACTTTGTGGGGTCTTAGATGAATATTTCGAGGAGTTACAAACAGAATGACGAAATTAGTACACCCCCATCCTATGGTGGAGGGTATAAAAATGAATTGAGATTAGAAAACTTATCTGATATTCAATTGTCGGACCAAGTGTTTGGGGAAACACCCCCAAATTGGACATATTTACCAATATGGGACGCAAATGAAAGGTATTTGCGAGTGAATTACGAATCTGATATAAAAATGTGTGGCTAAATTTCTGGGGGCTCAAATAAAGGTATTTAAGTGTAGAATACGAATCTGATATCCAAATGTGGAACCAAGTGTTTGGGAGGCCGTCCTCTCCCAAAATAACCCCCAAATAGGACAAATTTACGACCACAGTAATATATGTCTCAAATGAAAGGTCTTTGGGAGTTAAGCACGAATCTGATATCAAAATTCAAGAAAAAGCGTATATGGGGCCACCCCACCCCCATAACACAGCCAAAATAGGACATTTGCTGACAATTGCAATATAGGGCTCAAGTAAGAGGTATTTGGGAGTAGACCACGAATCTGAAGTCAACACTCGGGACCAACTGTCTAGGAGACGTCCCACCCCTATAACAACCCCGAATTAATACGCATTTGCTCGCCATAACAATATGGGTCTTAAACAGAGTGGAGCTCGATATTTATAGTTTTTAGGGCCCATACACCAAAACGGACATATTTGCTGACTTTTGCAATAAGGAGTTTAAATGGAAGTTATTTGAGAATAGCAAACGAATTTAATATCCAATTTTGAGGCCAATGGCAATATGGGGTTCAAATAAATGATATTTGAAAGTAAAGCATGATTCTGATTTATTTTCAGGGCTAAGTGTATGGGGGAGCACCCCACTCTCCAAAAGACAACTAAATCGGACATATTTATCGACCAGATCAGTGTGGGGCTCAAATGAAAGGTATTGAGGAGTAGAGCATGAAATTAACACCCACTTTCGAAGCCAATTTTCTGGGGGCCTACCCCTTCTCCAAACACACTGCAATTATTTACTTGCCATAGCAATATGGAGTTAAATAAGAGTATTTGGTAGTGGAATGCAAATCTGATATCCAAATGTGAGACCATGTATTTGGGGCACCGCCTCTTCCCCAAAACACCCCACAAAGATTACAAATTTAACGACCATGGCAATATGTGGCTTAAATGAAAGGTATTTTAAGATTAGAAAACGGAATTTGATATCCAATTTTGAGGCCAAGTGTTCTGGGGTCGTCTCATCCCATAAACTCCCCAAACCAATGACAATTGGGGCTTAAATAAAAGAAATTTGAGAAAAGAGAACGATGCTGGTATTTTTTCAGGGCTAAGTGTTTCAGGGAGGCCTCACCTTTTGGAGAAGGATATGAATCTGATATCCACTTTCGGGACAAAGGGTTTGGCTACTTCAATCCACCACCAAAACCAGGAGAATGAAGTAAATCTAATATCCAAACTTTGATTGGCAGACACTCCCTTACCCTTTTTTTCTAAAATGCCAGGTCGCGGAGATTAGTGGGGCAATTTAAACGAAATTCAATTTGTTTGTAATAACTCAAAAACAGAAATCTCGTATCCCTATTTAGGGTGGGATATCGAGGGGGCCGCAACACCTCCAAAACCCGTCAAATGGAAATAAAAAAAGAGGACGAATCTGATATATGGGCGTCCACCTCACCCCCCCAAAAATACTCCCATACCGGATATATTTACCGACCTCAGCAATACAATACTTAAATGGAAGGTGTTTTGGAATAGAGCACGAAATTGATATCTACATTGGGCCGAAATATTTGAAAGGCTGTACCAGCACCCCAAAACAGGACTTATTCCCTGGCCATGCCAGTATAGGGGTCAGATAAATAACGAAAACTAAAAACTAATAAAAAGATTTGCTAGAATGTTATGTCATATAATGCATTCAGGAGGCACACAAAATTTTATTGAAATGTTGGCTTAAAAAAAATAATTTCGAGGTAGGCCCAAAACTGGACAAAAGTTTGTCCTTAGTGAATTTAGAATTTTAAAAAAAAAAAATTAAAATTAGTATTTGGAAAATTGTTATCTGTAGTAAATTTTTTAAAAAATTTTGCAAATGTTTTTAACTATACTATTCTTTGAATAGAAAGCATTAAACAATGGTCTGAACCGCACAATGTTCTTCAATGGAATCTCAAAAATGTTGTCTTTAAAAAATATTTCGAGGGGTTTCTTGCGCTGGTTAAAGTTTCGTCATTAGAGAAATTGTCTGATATTTTGCCTTTGCAAAAATTTAAAATAAAACATTATTTCTAGTAAGAAATTTATTAACATTTGGTTCAAAAGAAAAATAGTTTTGAGGCGGCTGTGGTCTGAGCTACATTTTATCTTTATTGAACACTAGCTGACCCGGACCCGCTCCGCTGCGCCTTCTTTTACTTCATATGGAACAAAACTTTCCTTGGAATATTTATTTTCGAAGATCTTTTAGTGAAATACCATGCTAACTTGACTAAAAGTTTTACAATATAGGTACCTTTATCCGAATCCCATATGAACTTTATTGGTCTACGAATTTAAGTTTGGATGTTAGGTGTACTCCATTCTTGAAATACTTCATTTCCGCCCGATATTCTCATGATTTCTGATTTAGTGATGTTTTCGGGGGAGAGGTGGTCCAACAGATACTTGGCCCTGAAAAATATCAGCATCGTGCTCTTCTTTCAAATACCATTTATTTAAACCCCATATTGCCATTGGCTTAAAAGGAGTTTACAGGGTGAGGCGTTCCCCAAACACATGGCCCCAAAATAGGTTATCAAATTCGATTTCTAATCTCAGTTGATATCAGATACGTGGTCTTCTCCCACATACCTTTAATTTGAGCCCCAAATTTCTATAGTCGTCAAAAATGATCGGCTTGGGGGGTGTTTTGGGGCATGGGAGGCCACTCAGTGAGTTGGTCTTGAAAATATATTTCGGAATTGTGTTTATCTTTAAAAACCCTCTTATTTGAGCCTCATATTGCAACCGTCAGAAAAAACTTACTATTTGGGTGGTGTTGTAGGAGTGGGGTGGCCCCATAGACGCTTTTTTCGAATATTGATATCAAATTCGTGCTTTACTCCCAAAGACCATTCATTTAAGGCCCATAATACTATGGTCGTAAATTTGTACCCTTTGGGGGATGTTTTTGGTGAGAGGCGGCCCCCCAAACACTTGGTCCCATATTTGGATATCAGATTCGTATTCTACATTCAAATACCTTTTATTGAAGCCCCATATTCCCATGGTCAGAAAATACATCCTGTTTGGGGGGTGTTTTGGGGAAGGGGTGGACCCCCAGAAACGTGGTCCCACATTTGGATATCAGATTCGTATTCTACTCGCAAATACCTTTCATTTGAGTCCCATATTGCCATGGTCTGTAAACATGTCCGATTTAGGGGTGATTTGGGGTGGTCCCCCTAGCACTTGGTCCGACAATTGGATATCAGATACGTTTTCTCATCCTAAATACCTTTCATTTGAGTCCCATATTGTCGTGATTGGCCTAAATATATGTTTGTTAGGTTTTAGGGAGTGGCAGCCCCCCTAGGTACACTATCCGAAATTTGGATACCAAATTTTTATTTTTAGGGTGCTATATGAGAGCACACAAAATTTCGCTTAAATCGCACCACCTATCTCCGGGATCTGGCGTTTCTGAAAATTAGGGTAAGAGCGAGGGTCCGCCCCCCTTCAAATATCAAAAAATTTAGTACCCTATTTTCACCACGGCGTCATTATGCACCATCTGTGAAAATTTCAAGAAAACCGGTTCAGCCGTTTCTGAGTCTATAAGGAACAAACAAACATACAAACAAACAAATACAAATTGATTTTAGGTGTTTTGTGTAAGGAGTGAACCCCCAGAACATTGTTTCCGAAAGTGGGTATTAATATCTTGCTCTACTCCCCACTACCCTTCATTTTAAAGGCATAATAGAACACTAAGTGCAAAATTTCATCCAAATCGGACAAAAATTGCGGCTTATAAAGCTCAAGAAGTCAAATCGGAAGATCGTTTTACATGGGAGCTATATCATGTTTAAACGACGCTTTTGAGCTCGAATTCCCCAAAGTGCGATGTTCCACAATGCTATACCTCTTTGTGGAGAAAGTTTTAAACATGGTACTCCACAAATGTCGCCTTCATTTGGAGTGGATAACCATTCCTATTTCGTTAGGTTTATATAAATTTTTTGATTCTCTCTGGTCATAAAGACACACAGCTTTACATTTGTTATACCCTTCACCATAGGATGGGAGATACCAATTTCGTCATCCCGTTTGTACTCGTAAAAACTCGAAATATTCATCTTAGACGCCATAAAGAATATAAAATAAGATTTTTTAGCTATTATCTTTTTGGCAACACTGGTTTAAACAGCTCACGCACGTTTTGCCTTGTGTCACATTCAAATATCTTCAGTTTGGCCTATAATTTAACCATGAATCGTCTTACAAACAAACAACGCTTGCAAATTATAGAATTTTATTATCAAAATGAGTGCTCCGTTACGAAAGTTCATCGCGCGAAAAATTGTGCTCAGCGACGAAGCTCATTTTTGGCTCTATGGGTACGTAAATAAGCAGCATTGCCGATTTTGGACTGAAGGTCAGCCAGAAGCATTGCAAGAGCTACCAATGCATCTAAATAGAAAAAGTCACAGTTTGGTTCGGTTTATGGGCTGGTGGAATCATTGATACGTATTTGTTCAAAGTAGAAGCGAATCGTAACGTAACTGTGAATGGTGAGTTCTACAGTGAGATGATATCCAACTTTTTTTTTGCTCAAAATTCAAGAGGTGGAGGTTCGGCCGGTCCATGTTTTGATATAGCTGCCATATAACCCGATCTGGGGTCTTGACTTCTTGAGCCACTAGATGACGCAATTCTTATCCGATTTGGCTGAAATTTTGCATGATTAAAGAATCTGAACTTCTTTTCCCGATAGAGGGCGCAATTCCTATCCGATTTGGCTGAATTTTTGCATGAGATGTTTTGTTATAACTTCCAACAACTGTGATAAATATGCTTCAAATCGGTCCGTTACCTGATATAGCTGCCATATAAACCGAACTTGGATCTTGACTTCTTAAGCCTCAAGAGGGCCTAACTATTATCCGATTTGGCTGAATTTTTGCATGAGATGTTTTGTTATAACTTCCAACAACTGTGACAAATATGGTTCAAATCGGTCCGTTACCTGATATAGCTGTCATATAAACCGAACTTAGATCTTGACTTCTTAAGCCCCAAGAGGGCCTACTATTATCCGATTTGGCTGAAATTTTGTACAACAGCTTCTTCCATGAACTCCAACTTACGTGTCAAATATGGTCTGAATCGGTCTTTAGCCTGATACAGCTACCCTATTAACCGATCTCCTTATTTTACTTCTTGAGCCCCTAAAAGGCCCAATACTATTGTAATTCGATTTGGCTGAAATTTTACACATATACTTCTACTGTGGTCTCCAAAATTCAATTAGCAAAGCAACTCTTTTGTCCTTGGTTAATCTAAACAGAGATACCAGAAATGAACTCGACAAATGCGATTCATGGCGGAGGGTATATAAGATTCGGCCCGCCCGAACATAGCACACTTTTACTTGTTTTTGTATATGCATGTTGCTTGTGAGTGGCGTTAATTTTGCTTTTTTGGCTTTTTGGATGTCGAGTACATGATTCTGAGTGCGATTAAAAAAAAAACAAGCAAAAGCGTGCTAAGTTCGGCCGGGCCGAATCTTATATACCCTCCACCATGGACCGCATTTGTCGAGTTCTTTTCCCGGCATCTCTTCTTAGGCAAAACAGGATATAAGAAAAGATTTGCTCTGCTATTAGAGCGATATCAAGATATGGTCCGGTTTGGACCACAATTAAATTATATGTTGGCGACCTGTGCAAAATGTCAGCCAAATCGAATAAGAACTGCGCTCTTTTTGAGCTCAAAAAGTAAAATAGAGAGATCGATTTATATGGGAGATGCATCGGGCTATGGACCGATTCAGACCATAATAAACACGTATGTTGATGGTCATGAAAGAATCCGTCGTACAAAATTTCAGGCAAATCGGATAATAATTGCGATTGGGGATTGGGATGGTCCCCCAAAAACTAAGTCCGGAAAATATATCAGCAACGTGCTTTATTCTCATATATCTATAAATCATTTATTTGAACCCCATATTGCCATTGCCCTCTATGACCTTATATAGAGTCATTATTTAAATTCATAGAAATTAGTACAGAATATCTTATATATAACAAGTAAAAGCGTGCTAAGTTCGGCTGGGCCGAATCTTATATACCCTCCACCATGGATTGCATTTGCCGAGTTCTTCTCCCGGCATCTCTTCTTAGGCCAAAAAGGGTATAAGAGAAGATTTGCTCTGCTATTATTATTTATATTATTACATGTTGGAGACCTGTGTAAAATGTTAGCCAATTTGAATAAGAATTGCGCCCTTTGGGGGCTCAAGGAGTAAAATAGAGAGATCGTTTTATATGAGAGCTGTATCGGGCTATAGACCAATTCAGATCATAATAAACACACATGTTGATGGTCATTAGAGGATCCGTAGTACATAATTTCAGGCAAATCGGATAATAATTGCGACCTCTAGAGGCTCAAGAAGTCAAGATACCAGATCGGTTTATATGGCAGCTATATCAGGTTATGGACTGATTTGAACCATACCTGCCACAGTTGTTGCATGTCATAAAAAATAAGTAAAAGCGTGCTAAGTTCGGCCGGGCCGAATCTTAAATACCCTCCACCATGGATCGCACATGTCGAGTTCTTTTCCCGGTATCTCTTCTTAGGCAAAACAAGTAAAAGCGTGCTAAGTTCGGCCGGGCCGAATCTTATATACCCTCCACCATGGATCGCATTTGTCGAGTTCTCTTCCCGGCATCTCTTCTTAGGCAAAACAGGATATAAGAAAAGATTTGCTCTGCTATTAGAGCGACATCAAGATATGGTCCTGTTTGGACCACAATTAAATTATATGTTGGAGACCTGTGTAAAATGTCAGCCAATTCGAACAAGAATTGCGCTCTTTGTGAGCTCAAAAAGTAAAATAGAGAGATCGATTTATATGGGAGCTGTATCGGGCTATGGTCCGATTCAGATCATAATAAACACGTATGTTGATGGTCATGAGAGAATCCGTCGTACAAAATTTCAGGCAAATCGGATAATAATTGCGACCTCTAGAGGCTCAAGAAGTCAAGATCCCAGATCGGTTTATATGGCAGCTATATCAGGTTATGAACCGACTTGTACTTTATTTGCCATAGTTGTTGAAAGTAACAATAAAAAACGTCTTGCGACATTTCAGCCAAATCGGATAGGAATTGCGCCCTCTAGAAGCTCAAGAAGTCAAGTCCCCAGATCTGTTTATATGACAGCTATATCAGGTTATGAACCGATTTGAACCATATTTGGCACAGTTGTTGGATATCATAACAAAATACTACGTGCCAAAATTCATTCAAATTGGATAAGAATTGCGCCCTCTAGAGGCTCAAGAAGTCAAGACCCAAGATCGGTTTATATGACAGCTATATAAGGTTATAGATCGATTTGAACCATACTTGGCACAGTTGTTGGATATCGTAACAAAACATGTCATGCTAAATTTCATTCCAATCGGATAAGAATTGCGCCTTCTAGAGGCTCAAGAAGTCAAGACCCAAGATCGGTTTATATGGCAGCTATATCAGGTTATTGACCGATTTGAACCATACTTGGCACAGTTATTGGATATCAATACAAAACACGTCGTGCAAAATTTCATCCCAATCGGATAAGAATTGGGCACTCTAGAGGCTCAAGAAGTCAAGACCCATGATCGGTTTATATGGCAGCTATATCAGGTTATGGACCGATTTGAACCATACTTGGCACAGTTGTTGGATATCATAACAAAACACGTCGTGCAAAATTTCATCCCAATCGGATAAGAATTGCGCACTCTAGAGGCTCAAGAAATCAAGACCAAAGATCGGTTTATATGGCAGCTATATCAAAACATGGACCGATATGGCCCATTTACAATACCAACCGACCTACACTAATAAAAAGTATTTGTGCAAAATTTCAAGCGGCTAGCTTTACTCCTTCGGAAGTTAGCGTGCTTTCGACAGACAGACGGACGGACGGACGGACAGACGGACGGACAGACGGACGGACATGGCTAGATCGACATAAAATGTCGCGACGATCAAGAATATATATACTTTATGGGGTCTCAGACGAATATTTCGAGTAGTTACAAACAGAATGACGAAATTAGTATACCCCCCATCTTATGGTGGAGGGTATAAAAAGGATATAAGAAAAGAAGTTAAATAGAGAGATCGATTTATATGGGAGCTATATCAGACTATAAACCGATTCAGACCATAATAAACACGTATGTTAGTGGTCATGAGAGAATCCGTCGTACAAAATTTCAGGCAAATCGGATAATAATTGCGACCTCTAGAGGCTCAAGAAGTCAAGATCCCAGATCGGTTTATATGGCAGCTATATCAGGTTACGAACCGATTTGAACCATATTTGGCACAGTTGTTGGACATCATAACAAAATACTACGTGCCAAAATTCATTCAAATTGGATAAGAATTGCGCCCTCTAGAGGCTCAAGAAGTCAAGACCCAAGATCGGTTTATATGACAGATATATCAGGTTATGAACCGATTTGAACCATACTTGGCACAGTTGCTGGACATCATAACAAAATAATACGTGCCAAAATTCATTCAAATTGGATAAGAATTGCGCCCTCTAGAGGCTCAAGAAGTCAAGACCCAAGATCGGTTTATATGACAGCTATATCAGGTTATAAACCGATTTGAACCATACTTGGCACAGTTGTTGGGTATCATAACAAAACACGTCGTGCGAAATTCCATTCCAATCAGATAAGAATTGCGCTCTCTAGAGGCTCAAGAAGTCAAGACCCAAGATCGGTTTATATGGCAGCTGTATCAGGTTATGGACCGAGTTGAACCATACTTGGCACAGTTGTTGGATGTCATAACAAAACACGTCGTGCAATATTTCATTCCAATCGGATAAGAATTGCGCACTCTAGAGGCTCAAGAATCAAGACCCAAGATGAGTTTATATGGCAGCTATATCAGGTTATGGACCGATTTGAACCATACTTATCACAGTTGTTGTATGTCATAGCAAAACACGTCGTGCAAAATTTCATCCCAATCGGATAAGAATTGCGCACTCTAGAGGCTCAAGAAGTCAAGACCCTAGATCGGTTTATATGGCAGCTATATCAAAACATGAACTCCTTCGGATGTTAGCGTGCTTTCGACAGACAGACGGACGGACGGACGGACGGACAGACGGACGGACAGTCGGACGGACATGGCTAGATCGACATAAAATTTCACGTCGATCAAGAATATATATACTTTATGGGGTCTCAGACGAATATTTCGAGTAGTTACAATCAGAATGACGAAATTAGTATACCCCCCATCTTATGGTGGAGGGTATAAAAACGGCTTATTCAATTTTTCTCATAGTGAACTGATACTTCATTTGTTTAAATTTTGCTTTACAATTTTTTTAAATTATAAATTTATTTGTGCTTTTTTTAAATTCCCAATTACATACGACTGTATTATATAACAATAAATCTACACTCTAATTGTAAGATTATTATCTTGTTGTGTAGACAATAAATCCATAAATAAATAAATAAAAATAATATTGTAAAAGCTAATTGAGTTTTTTGAGCGCAAAACAGGCCTACAGAAGTTGTTGTTGCAATCAGACCTAAATTTGTTATGCTTGCTCAAAAACGTTACCTTTATTCCAATGCCAACATTTATATTTAGTTTATTTAATTCAATTGAATTTTCTTTTCAATTTAGAACTAAAAATTAAAATAAAATTTGTTCGAAAATAAACTATGTCAATAAATTTGAACGAAATGCAGAATTTTTAATTTCAACAAATGTCATGGTACTTCAGGTGAGTAAACATTTTTCCAACCCAATTTAGTCAATCAAAACAATTCGCCAAAATTGCCATTTCGAACTAAAATGTAAAAAATCCCAAACACATACATATTACAACAGTTTTCAACATGCAACGTTCGCGGCATTGTATTTCGGCACAGTAAACGTTAGCAGCGCCACATTCTTTATTCAGGAAAAGGCAATTAGTCATAATACACGAGGGCAGAATTAAAATGTAACTTTCAGTTCTAGCTAATGAATTGAAAACAAAAATACTTTCAGCAAAGCGGCCAAGCGAAGCACAATTAAATATATCAACTGTTTGCAAAATGTTTGGTAAAGTTGGGTAATGCAATTACATGGAAATTGTAGATTGAATTGGAAAAGGTAGGTTGAATGGTAATGGATTTCCTGCACTCCTCTTCCATGAAACCCAGGCGGCTGAATGGGTGGGGAGTATATTTATCAAGTAAAATGTAAAATGCTGGTTCGAATATGGACAACCACCACCAGATTAAGTTTATTAATTCAGCTCGGATTTGAATTATTTTGCAACAATCGAATCGGCAGTTGATCATTTCGGGATTTCGTTATGTAAGGAGACCAAGGCTCTATATACTTGATATAGAGCGATTCAGATTATACTTGGCATATAGGCTAGAAGTCATAACAAAAATTTTTGTGACAAATTTCAGCCAAATAAGGTAAAAAATAGGGCTAGAAGCTCAAGAAGTCAAGTCCAGAGAACGGTTCTTGAAATTTTATGTCAGTGTATAGAGTCGAACCATACTTGGCACAGATGTAAGTTGTCAAAACAGAAGACTTGTTGTCAAATTTCAGCCAAATCAGGTGATAATTGGGGATTCAAAGTGCTCAAGTAGTCAAAATTGGGTATCGGTTTATATAGGGGCTATGTCAATGTATAGCCCGATTCAAATCTTACTTAAAACAGATATTTCATGTCAGACCACTATTTTCAAAAACGCCAGATCTCGGAGATGCGTGCACCGATTTAATTTTTTATGCCACCATCCCAAAACCCACCCCAGCGGACATGTTTACCGACTGGGACAATATGGGTATCAAATGCAAATTATTTAAGAGCAGAGTACGAACTAGGTATAACAAGTAAAAGCGTGCAAAGTTCGGATGGGCCGAATCTTATATACCCTCCACCATGGATCGCATTTGTCGAGTTCTTTTCCCTGCATCTCTTCTTAGGCAAAACAGGATATAAGAAAAGATTTGCTCTGCTATTAGAGCGATATCAAGATATGGTCCGGTTTGAACCACAATTAAATTATATGTTGGAGACCTGTGTAAAATGTCAGCCAATTCGATTAAGAATTGCGCCCTTTGGGTGCTCAAGAAGTAAAATAGAGAAATCGATTTATATTACAAAAAGAATGACGAAATGAATATACCCCCTATCCTATGGTGGAGGGTATAAAAATGTTACCGTTGGTGTCGGGGGGTTCCCCACCCATAAAAACACCACCCAACAGTTCGCTTTGGGTAATATGTGTATCAAATGAGAGGTATTTACGAGTAGAGTAAGAACTTGGCTTACAAAGGCCACCTTAAGTGTCGGGGGTTTTCCACCCCCAAAAACACCACCCAACAGGACACTTTTACCGCTTTGGCCAATATGGGTATCAAATAAAAGGTATTCAAAAGTATAGTACAAATCTGAGATAAAAATGTATCCCTTGCTGAGGGGTCTCCCCATCCCCCAAAACCCCCAGCAAGACATATATACCGATTGGGACAATATGGATATCCAATGAAACATATTTAAAAGTAAATAGCTGATATAAAATTTAATTCCTTGGTATCTGAGGCGCCCCCACTATCCAAAAATCCCTCAACAGGACATATTTACCGATTGCTACAATTTGGGTATCTAATGAAAGGTATTTGGAAGCTGGGTATACATCTTATATATAACAAGTAAAAAGGCGTTAAGTTCGGCCGGGCCGAACATTGGATACCCACCACCTCGGGTATATATGTAAACCACCTTACATCAAAATTTGGTGAAAATTGCATATCTTATGTCACACAGCAGTTATATCGAAATATGATCCAATTTGGACCAAATGCTGATAAGTACAAGTCATTGTTTAATTGTGTATAACAAAATATTGGTCTTTTTAGTAGTTATATCTAAAAATACACCGATCTGGACCATATACAACACTGATGTCGAAAAGCATAACATAAGTCAGTGTGTCAAATTTCAGTGCAATCGGATTAAAAATGCGCCTTTTATGGGGCCAAGAATTTAAATCGAGAGATCGGTCAATATGGCAGTTATATGCAAATCTTGATCGATCTAGACCAAATTGCAGAAATATGTGGAGGGGATTAACTTAACTCTTTGTCACAAATTTCGGCAACATCGGACAAAAAATGCGCTTTTTATGGCCCCAAAACCTAAAACCGAGAGATCGGTCTATATGGCAGCTAAATCCAAATCTGAACTGATTTAAGCCAAATTGAGGAAGAATGTTGAAGGGCCTAACACAACAAACTGCCCCAAATTTCCGCAAAATCGGACAATAAAAGTGGCTTTTATGGGCCTAAGACCCTAGATTGGAGGATCGGTCTATATGGCTGCTATATCCAAATCTGAACCGATCTGAGCCATATTGACGGAGGATATCGAAGGGCAACTCACTGCCCCAAATTTCAGCAAAATCGGACAATAAATGTGGCTTTTATGAGCGTATGGCCCTAAATTGGAGGATCGGTCTATATGGGAGCTATATCCAAATCTGGACCGATCTGGGCCAAACTGACGAAGGGCGTTGAAGGGCTGAACACAACTCACTGTCCCAAATTTCAGCAAAATCGAATAATAAATGTGGATTTTATGGGCCTAAGACCCTAAATCGGAGGATCGGTCTATATGGCAGCAATATTCAAATCTGAACCGATCTAAGCCATATTGATGGAAGATGTCAAGAGGCCTAAGACAACTCACTGTCTTAAATTTAAGCAAAATCGGATAATAAATGTGGTTTTAATGGGCCAAGAACCGTAAATTGGAGGATCGGTCTATATGGCAGCTATATTCAAATCTGAACCGATCTGAGCCATATTTATGGAGGATGTCGAAGGACCTAAGACAACGCACTGTCCCAAATTTTAGCAAAATATGATAATAAATATAGCTTTTATGGACCTATGACCCTAAATCGGAGGATCGGTCTATATGGCAGCTATATCCAAATCTGGACCGATCAGGAGAAAATTAATGGAGGATGTCGAAGGACATAACATACCTCACTGTCCCAAATTTCAGCAAAATCCGATGATAAATGTGGCTTTTATTGGCCTAAGACCCTAAATCGGCGGATCGGTCTAAATGGGGGCTATATCAAGATATAGTCCGATTTAGCCCATCTTCGAACTTAACCTGCTTATGGACAAAAAAAGAGTCTGTGCAAAGTTTCAGCTCAATATCTCTATTTTTGAAGACTGTAGCGTGATTTCAACAGACAGACGGACGGACATGTCTAGATCGTCTTAGATTTTTACGCTGATCAAGAATATATGTACTTTATGGGGTCGGAAATGGATATTTCGATGTATTTCAAACGGAATGACAAAATGAATATACCCCCATCCATCGGTGGTGGGTATAAAAATCCGTTTGTGTTTGTTTGTTTGTATGTTTGTGTGTTCCTTATAGACTCAGAAACGGCTGAAACGAATTTCTCGAAATTTTCACAGATGGTACATAATGATCCCGTCGTGAAAATAGGGTACTAAATTTTTTGATATCTGAAGGGGGGGGCGGACCCTCCCCTTACCATAATTTTCAGAAGTGCTAGGGGGACCACCCCAACCCCAAAACACCCTAAATCAGACATATTTAATGACCATGGCAATATGGATCTCAAATGAAAGGTATTTGCGAGTAGAATACGAATCTGATATCCAAGTGTGGGACCACGTTTCTGGGGTTCCCCCCTTCCCCAAAACACCCACCAAACAGGACTTATTTACTGACCATGGGAATATGAGGCTTAAAGAAAAGGTATTTGAGTGTGGAATTAGAATCTGATATTCAAATATGGGACCAAGTGTTTGGGGGCCTCCTCTCACCAAAAACATCCCCCAAAGGGGACAAATTTACGACCAAAGCCATATGGGGCTCAAATCAAAGGTCTTTGGGAGTAAAGCACGAATCTGATATCAATATTCGAGAAAAGTGTCATTGGTCATTGTCCTGTGTAAAATTCCAGCCAATTCGTATAAGAATTGCTCCCATTGGGGCTCGCGAAGTAAAATAGAGAGAACGATTTATATGAGATCTGTATCGGGCTATAGACCGATTCAGACCATAATAAACACGTTTGTTGATGGTCATGAGAGGATCCGTCGTACAAAATTTCAGGCATATTGGATAATAATTGCGACCTCTAGGGGTCAAGAAGTCAAGATCCCAGATCGGTTTATATGGCAGCTATATCAGGTTATAAACCGATTTGAACCTTATTTGACACAGTTGTTGAAAGTAAAAATAAAATACGTCATGCAAAATTTCAGCCTAATCGGATAGGAATTGAGCCTTCTAGAAGCTCAAGAAGTCAAATCCCCAGATTTGTTTATATGAGAGCTATATCAGGTTATGGACCGATTTAAACCATACTTGGCATAGATGTTGGGTATCATAACAAAACACGTCGTGCGAAATTCCATTCCATTCGGATAAGAATTGCGCCCTCTAGAGGCTCAAGAAATCAAGTCCCCAGATCTGTTTATATGAGAGCTATATCAGGTTATGGACCGATTTGAACCATATTTGGCACAGTTGTGGGATATAATAACAAAACATGTGGCGCAAAATTTAATTTCAATCGGATAAGAATTGCGCACTCTAGAGGCTCTAGAGGCTCAAGAAGTCAAGACCCAAGATCGGTTTATATGGCAGCTATATCAGGTTATGGACCGATTTAAACCATACTTGGCGCAGTTGGTGGATATCATAACAAAACACGTCGTGCAAAATTTCATTCTGGTCGGATAAGAATTGCGCCTTCTAGAGTCTCAAGAAGTCAAGACCCCAGATCGGTTTATATGGCAGCTATATCAGGTTATGAACCGATTTGAACTATACTTGGCACAGTTGTTGGATATCAGATAAGAATTGCGCACTCTAGAGGCTCAAGAAGTCAAGACCCAAGATCGGTTTATATGGCAGCTATATCAAAACATGGACCGATATGGCCCATTTGCAATACCAACCGACCTACACTAATAAGAAGTATTAGTGCAAAATTTCAAGCGGATAGCTTTACTCCTTCGGAAGTTAGTGTGCTTTCGACAGACAGACGGACGGACAGACGGACGGACATGGGTAGATCGACATAAAATTTTACGAAGATCAAGAATATATATACTTTATGGGGTCTCAGACGAATATTTCGAGTAGTTACAAACAGAATGACGAAATTAGGTTTGACTCGCCAAACCCTACTTACCCCTCAAACTTGGATTATGGCAAAAAGGGGTTCAAATCTGACATCCGTTTTATGGCCAAGTGTTCCTGTTTTATGGCCAAGTGTTCATCTCATAAACTCCCCCTGAACCACACATATGCCGATATAAAGCTCAAATGGAAGAAATTTGGGTGTAAAGCACCAAGTTGATATCCACATTGAGGCGAAATATCTGAAAGGCCGTACCTGCATCGCCAAACAAGACTATTTTACTGCCCGTGCCAGTACAGGGCTCAGAGAAATAAGAGTGTAAAAGAAGGTGCAGTGGAGCGGGCCCTGTCCAGCTAGTTTTTTTTAATGACTACATTTTAATGATTTTTTAAGGATTAAAGATTCAGCGAAAAACACTCTAAAGGCAACCCAACCTCGGCATTATTTGTTTGAAACAAAATTTCAAAAAAAAAATTTCATTTTGCGACACTACGTTTTACATAAACACTTTTATACCCTCCATCATAGAATGGGGGTATACTAATTTCGTCATTCTGTTTGTAACTACTCGAAATATTCGTCTGAGACCCCATAAAGTATATATATTCTTGGTCGTCGCGACATTTTATGTCGATCTAGCCATGTCCGTCCGTCTATCCGTCCGTCTGTCTGTCGAAAGCACGCTAACTTCCGAAGGAGTAAAGCTAGCTGCTTGAAATTTTGCACAAATACTTCTTATTAGTGTAGGTCGGTTGGTATTGTAAATGGGCCATATCGGTCCATGTTTTGATATAGCTGCCATATACACCGATCTTGGGTCTTGATTTCTTGAACCTCTAGAAGGCGCAATTCTCATCCGATTGGAATGAAAATTTGCACGACGTGTTTTGTTATGATATCCAACAATTGTGTCAAGTATGGTTCAAATCGGTCCATAACCTGAAATAGCTGCCATATAAACCGATCTTGGGTCTTGACTTCTTGAGCGTCTAGAGTGCGCAATTCTTATCCGATTTGCATGAAGTTTTGCACGAAGTTTTTTGCTATGACATCCAACAACTGTGCCAAGTATGGTTCAAATCGGTTCATAATCTGGTATAGCTCTCATATAAAACGATCTTGGATCTTGACTTCTTGAGCCCCTACAGGGCGCAATTCTTATTTGATTTTATTGAAATTTTGCACGTAGTGTTTTGGTATCACTTTCAACAACTACGCTACCAACAACTACGCTAAGTATGGTTTAAATCGGTCCATATTTTGATATAGCTGCCATATAACCGATCTTGGGTCTTGACTTCTTGAGCCTCTAGAGTGCGCAATTCTTGTCCGATTTAACTGAAATTTTGCACGTAGTGTTTTGGTATTACTTTCAACAACTGTGCTAAGAATGATTCATATCGGTTCATAATCTTTTATAGCTGTCATATAAACCGATCTTGGATTTTGGCTTCTTGAGCCAATTGAGCGCACAATTCTCATTCGATTTGGCTGAAATTTTGTAAACCTATCTCCTGATTTTGCTTCTTAAGCCCCTACAAGGCGCAATTCTTATCCGAATGAACTGAAATATTACACAATGACTTCTACAATGTCAATCAGCATTCATTTATGGTCCGAATCGGACTATAACTTGATGTAGCTTCACTAGCATAACAGTTCTAATTCAATATTCTATTTTTGTCTAAAAAGAGATACCGCGCATAGAACTCGACAAATGCGATCAATGGTGGAGGGTATATAAGATTCTGCCCGGCCGAACTTAGCACGCTCTTACTTGTTCTTTTTATTATGCTTATCTGTCCCAAAGAAAATTTTCCTAAAATTGTTTCTAAAGACAAATTTCAATAAATATTTTTAAAGAAAACATTTTAACCCATTAGGCCTGACCGTCGATTTCGTTATGTGATTTGGATGGAATTTTATATATTCTTAATTTAAAGGACTTATAATTTAAAGGACTTATATTGCAATTTTTATACCCACCACCGAAGGATGGGGGTATATTCATTTTGTCATTCCGTTTGCAACACATCGAAATATCCATTTCCGATCCTATAAAGTATATATATTCTTGATCAGCGTAAAAATCTAAGACGATCTAGACATGTCCGTCCGTCTGTCCATCTGTCTGTTGAAATCACGCTACAGTCTTTAAAATTAGAGATATTGAGCTGAAATTTTGCACAGATTCTTTTTTTGTCCATAAGCAGGTTAAGTTCGAACATGGGCTATATCGGACTATATCTTGATATAGCCCCCATACAGACCGATCCGCCGATTTAGGGTCTTAGGCCCATAAAAGCCACATTTATTATCCGATTTTGCTGAAATTCGGGAAAGTGAGTTGTGTTAGGCTCTTGGACATCTTTCTTCAATTTGGTCTAGATCGGTTCAGATTTGGATATAGCTGCCATATAGACCGATCCTCCGATTTATGGAGTTAGGCCCATAAAAGCCACATTTATTATCCGATTTGGCTGAAATTCGGGACAGTGAGTTGTGTTAGGCCCTTCGACATCTTTCTTCAATTTGGTCCAGATCGGTTCAGATTTGGATATAGCTGCCATATAGACCGATCCTCCGATTTATGGTGTTAGGCCCATAAAAGCCACATTTATTGTCCGATTTTGCTGAAATTCGGGAAAGAGAGTTGTGTTAGGCTCTTGGACATGTTTTTTCAATTTGGTCTAGATCGGTTCAGATTTGGATATAGCTGCCATAAAGACCGATCCTCCGATTTATGGTGTTAGGCCCATAAAAGCCACATTTATAGTCCGATTTGGCTGAAATTCGGGACAGTGAGTTGTGTTAGGCCCATCGATATCTTTCTTCAATTTGATCCAGATCGGTTCAGATTTGGATATAGCTGCCATATAGACCAATCCTCCGATTTATGGTGTTAGGCCCATAAAAGCCACATTTATTGTCCGATTTTGCTGAAATTCGGGACAGTGAGTTGTGTTAGGCTCTTGAACATCTTTCTTCAATTTGGTCCAGATCGGTTCAGATTTGGATATAGCTGGCATATAGACCGATTTTTTGATTTATGGTTTTGGGTCCATAAAATGCTCATTTATTGTCCGATGTTGCCGAAATTCGGGACAGTGAGTTGCGTTAAGCCCCTTGACATACTTCTGCAACATCGCACAGATCGGTCCAGATGTGGATATAGCTGCCATATAGACCGATATCCAGGTTTTAGGTTTTGGTGCCATAAAAGACGCATTTATTATCCGATGTCGCTGAAATTTGAGATAGTGAGTTTGGTTATGCTCTTTGACGTCCTTCTTCAATTGGGCCCAGATCGGTCCAGATTTGAACACAGCTGCCATATTGACCGATCTCTCGATTAAGGGTTTTGGGCCCATAAAAGAGGCATTTATTGTCCGATTTCGCCGAAATTTTGGATAGTGCTTTGTGTTAGGCTCTTCGACATTTTTATGCAACTTGGCCCAAATCGGTCCAGATTTGGATATAGCTGCCATGTGGACCGTTATCTCGATTTAAAGTCTTGGCCCCCTAAAAGGCGCATTTATAATCCGATTTCGATTTGGTTCAAATCGGCACATATCTTGATATAACTGATATGGGACATAAAGTATGAAATTGTCACCGAATTTGGATGAAAGGTGGTTAAATATATACCCGAGGTGGTGGGTATCCAAAGTTCGGCCCGGCCGACCTTAACGCCTTTTTACTTGTTTTAAATATTGTGAATCAATTTTTTTATACCCTCCACCATAAGATGGGGGGTATACTAATTTCGTCATTCTGTTTGTAACTACTCGAAATATTCGTCTGAGACCCCATAAAGTATATATATTCTTGATCGTCGTGAAATTTTATGTCGATCTAGCCATGTCCGTCAGTCCGTCCGTCCGTCAGTCTGTCGAAAGCACGCTAACTTCCGAAGGAGTAAAGCTAGCCGCTTTGCGCAAATACTTCTTATTAGTGTAGGTCGGTTGGTGTTGTAAATGGGCCATATCGGCCCATGTTTTGATATAGCTGCATATAAACCGATCTTGGGTCTTGACTTCTTGAGCCTCTAGAAGACGCAATTCTTATCCGACCAGAATGAAATTTTGCGCGACGTGTTTTGTTATGATATCCAACAACTGCGCCAAGTATGGTCCCCAGATCTGTTTATATGACAGCTATATCAGGTTATGGACCGATGTAAACCATACTTGGCACAGTTGTTGGATATAATAACAAAACACGTCGTGCAAAATTTCATATGAATCGGATAAGAATTGCGCACTCTAGAGGCTCAAGAAGTCAAGACCCAAGATCGGTTTATATGGCAGCTATATCCGGTTATGGACCGATTTGAACCATACTTTGCACAGTTGTTGGATATAATAACGAAATACGTCGTGCAAAATTCCATTTCAATCGGATAAGAATTGCGCACTCTAGAGGCTCAAGAAGTCAAGACCCAAGATCGGTTTATATGGCAGCTATATCCGGTTATGGACCGATTTGAACCATACTTTGCACAGTTGTTGGATATCATTACAAAACACGTCGAACGAAATTCCATTCCATTCGGATAAGAATTGCGCCCTCTAGAGGCTCAAGAAATCAAGACCCAAGATCAATTTATATGGCAGCTATATCAGGTTATGGACCGATTTGAACCATACTTGGCACAGTTGTTGGATATCATAACAAAATACGTCGTGCAAAATTTCAATTCAATCGGATAAGAATTGCGCACTCTAGAGGCTCAAGAAATCAAGACCCAAGATCGGTTTATATGGCAGCTATATCAAAACATGGACCGATATGGCCCATTTACAATACCAACTGACCTACACTAATAAGAAGTATTTGTGCAAAATTTCAAGCGGCTAGCTTTACTCCTTCCGAAGTTAGCGTGCTTTCGACAGACAGACGGACGGACGGACGGACCTGTATCGGGCTATAGACCGATTCAGACCATAATAAACACGTATGTTGATGGTCATGAGAGAATCCGTCGTACAAAATTTCATGCAAATCGGATAAGAATTGCGCTCTCTAGAGGCCCAAGAAGTCAAGATCCAAGATCGGTTTATATGGCAGCTACATCAGGTTATAAACCGATTTGACCCATACTTGGCACAATTGTTGGATATCATAACCAAACACGTGGTGCAAAATTTCATTCTAATCGGATAAGAATTGTGCACTCTAGAGCCTCAAGAAGTCAAGACCCAAGTTCGGTTTATATGACAGGTATACCAGGTAATGCCCCGAATTGAACCATACTTAGCACAGTTGTGAGAAGTTATACTTAAACACTATGTGCAAAATTTCAGTCTAGTCGGATTAGAATTGCGCCCTCTAGAGGCTCAAGAAGTCAAGACCCAATATCGGTTTATATGACAGCTATATCAGGTTATAGACCGATTTGAACCACACTTGGCACAGTTATTGGATATCAGAACAAAACACGTCGTGCAAAATTTCAGTCTAGTCGGATTAGAATTGCGCCCTCTAGAGGCTCAAGAAGTCAAGACCCAATATCGGTTTATATGGCAGCTGTATCAGGTTATGGACCGATGTAAACCATACTTGGTACAGTTATTGGATATCGTAGCAAAACACGTCGTGCAAAATTTCATTCAAATCGGAGAAGAATTGCGCACTCTAGAGGCTGAAGAAATCAAGACTCAATATCGGTTTATATGGCAGGTATATCAGGTTATGAACCGATGTGAACAATACATGTCACAGTTGTTGGATATCATTACAAAACACTTCGTGCAAAATTTCATCCCAATTGGGTAATAATTGCGCACTCTAGAGGCTCAAGAAGTCAAGGCCCAAGATCGGTTTATATGACAGCTATATAAGGTTATGAACCGATTTGACCCATACTTGGCAAAGTTGTTGGATATCATAACAAAACACGTCGTGCAAAATTTCATTCCAATCGGATAGGAATTGCGCACTCTAGAGGTTCAAGAAGTCAAGACCCCCGATCGGTTTATATGGCAGCTATATCAGGTTATGAACCGATTTGAACCATACTTGGCACAGTTGTTGGATATCATAACACAACATGTCGTGCAAAATGTCATTCCAATCGGATAAGAATTGCGCACTCTAGAGGCTCAGGAAATCAAGACCCAAGATCGGTTTATATGGCAGCTATATCAGGTTATGGACCGATTTAAACCAT
The DNA here is from genome assembly GCF_963082655.1 of Stomoxys calcitrans. Taxonomy (NCBI): domain Eukaryota; kingdom Metazoa; phylum Arthropoda; class Insecta; order Diptera; family Muscidae; genus Stomoxys; species Stomoxys calcitrans. The sequence goes on from NC_081552.1 coordinate 59,337,834, forward strand.
ACTTAGCACAGTTGTTGAATATCATAACAAAACATGTCGTGCAAAATTTCATCCCAATCGGATAAGAATTGCGCACTCTAGAGGCTCAAGAAGTCAAGACCCAAGATCGGTTTATATGGCAGCTATATCAAAACATGGACCGATATGGCCCATTTACAATACCAACCGACCTACACTAATAAGAAGTATTTGTGCAAAATTTCAAGCAGCTAGCTTTACTCCTTTGGAAGTTAGCGTGCTTTCCACAGACAGACGGACGGACGGACGGACGGACAGACGGACGGACATGGCTAGATCGACATAAAATTTCACGACGATCAAGAATATATATACTTTATGGGGTCTCAGACGAATATTTCGAGTAGTTACAAACAGAATGACGAAATTAGTATACCCCCCATCTTATGGTGGAGGGTATAAAAAGAATCAAGTAAAAGCGTGCAAAGTTCGGCCAGGCCGAATCTTACATACCCTCCACCATGGATCGCATTTGCCGAGTTCTTCTCCCGGCATCTCTCCTTAGGCAAAAAGGATATAAGAAAATATTTGGTCTGCTATTATTATATTACTATAGAGATTATTATATTACTATAGAGAGATCGATTTATATGGGAGCTGTATCGGGCTATAGACCGATTCAGATCATAATAAACACGTATGTTGATGGTCATGAGAGGATTCGTAGTACATAATTTCAGGCAAATCGGACTATAATTGCGATCTCTAGAGGCTCAAGAAGTCAAGATCCCAGATCGGTTTATATGGCAGCTATATGAGGTTATGAACCGATTTGTACTATACTTGGCACAGTTGTTGGATATCATGACTAAACACGTCGTGCAAAATTTCATTCCAATCGGATAAGAATTGCGCACTCTAGAGGCTCAAGAAGTCAAGACCAAGATCAGTTTATATGGCAGCTATATCAGGTTATGGACCGATTTGAACCATACTCGGCAACGTTGTTGGATATCATAACAAAACACGTCGTGCAAAATTTCATTCTAATCGGATAAGAATTGCGCACTCTAGAAGCTCAAGAAGTCAAGACCCAAGATCGGTTGATATGGCAGCTATATTAGGTTATGGACCGATTTGAACCATACTTGGCACAGTTGTTGGATATCATAACAAAACACGTCGTGCAAAATTCCATTTCAATCGGATAAGAATTGCGCACTCTAGAGGCTCAAGAAGTCAACACCCAAGATCGGTTTATATGGCAGCTATATCAGGTTATGGACCGATATGGCCCATTTACAATACCAACCGACCTACACTAATAAGAAGTATTTGTGCATAATTTCAAGTGGCTAGCTATACTCCTTCGGAAGTTAGCGTGCTTTCGACAGACAGACGGACGGACGGACGGACGGACGGACAGACGGACGGACGGACGGACGGACATGACTAGATCGACAAAAAATGTCGCGACGATCAAGAATATATATACTTTATGGGGTCTCAGACGAATATTTCGAGTAGTTACAAACAGAATGACGATATTAGTATACCCCCCATCTTATGGTGGAGGGTATAAAAAGAAAAGGCAAGAGATCACTTCACACACAAACCATTATGTTACGTCATTTAGTTAGAATAACTCATCGGCCATATTAGGTGTGGAGGCTTCAATTAGGTGTGGTCGCCTTTATGTAGAATACTAGCCGAACCGGGCCCAAATTCGTGCTGCAGCTTCCAAATCCCTTTAATTTGAGCCCCATATTGCCATAGCCGATAAATATGAATCGTTTGGAGGGTGTTTTGGGGCTGGGGCGGCCACCGGCACTTTGCACTGAAAATAGATATTAAATTCGTTCATTATTCCTAACGGAAATGCAGTTCAGTTTGGGCGTGCTTTACAGCGTACCCCAAAACACTTGTCTCCAAAATTGGATATCAAACTTGTTTTCTGCTCATAAATACCTTTCATTTGAGACCTATATTGTCATTATGGGTCAAATAGCCCGTTTGACGTTTTTTTAGGAGGTAAAGCGCCACCTAGACTTGAACGTACATTTTAATGCATATTTGTACTCTACTCTATTCTTCATTTGCGTCCCATATTGGCATTAACTTCGAATATATATGTTTAGAGGAGTTTTAGGGTTGGGGGAACCCGCTGAGTATTTGGACCCAAATTTTAATACCATATTCGTTTCCTGGTCTCCAATACCTTTTCATTTGATACCCTTATTGTGCCCATCGGACCACTTTCGGATATGGGTGGCGTTTTTGGGGTTTCCGCCTCCACTCGATATCTAACAAGTAAAAACATGCAAAGTTTGGCCGGGCCGAGTCTTATATACCCTCCACCATGGATCGCATTTGTCGAGTTCTTTTCCGGGCATCTCTTCTTAGGAAAAAAAGGATATAAGAGAAGATTCGCTCTGCTGTTAGACCAATATCAAGATATGGTCCGGTTCGGACCACAATTAAATTATATGTTGGAGATCTGTGTAAAATGTCAGCCAATTGGAATAAGAATTGCGCCCTTTGGGGGCTCAAGAAGTAAAATAGAGAGATCAATTTATATGGGAGCTCTATCGGGCTATAGACCAATGCAGACCATAATAAACACATATGTTGATGGTCATGAGAGGATGTTGTAGTACAAATTCTCAGGCAAATCGGATAATAATTGGCGACCTCTAGAGATTCAAGAAGTCCAGATCCCAGATCGGTTTATATGGCAGTTATATCAGGTTATGACCGATTTGAACCTTATTTGACACAGTTGTTGAAAGTAAGAATTAAATACGTCATGCTAAATTTCAGCCACATCGGATAGGAATTGCGCCCCCTAAAAGCTCAAGAAGTCAAAGTCCCCAGATCTGTTTATATGACAGCTATATCAGGTTATGAACCGATTTGAACCATACTCAGCACAGTTGTTGGATATCATAACAAAATACTTCGTGCAAAAATTCATTCAAATCAGATAATAATTGCGCGCTTTAGAGGCTCAAGAAATCAAGACCCAAGATTGGTTTATATGACAGCTATATCAGGTTATGAGCCGATTTGAACCATACTTCGCACAGTTGTTGGATATCAAAACAAAACACGTCGTGCAAAATTTCATTCCAATCGGATAAGAATTGCGCACTCTAGAGGCTCAAGAAATCGAGACCCAGATCGGTTTAAATGGCAGCTGTATCAAAACATGGACCGATATGGGCCCATTTACAATACCAATCGACTACACTAATAAGAAGTATTTGTGCAAAATTTTAGGCGGCTAGCTTTACTCCTTCCGAAGTTAGCGTGCTTTCGACAGACAAACGGACGGACGGACATGGCTAGATCGACATAAAATGTCGCGACGATCAAGAATATATATACTTTATGGGGTCTCAGACGAATATTTCGAGTAGTTAAAAACAGATTGACGAAATTAGTTTACCCCCCATCCTATGGTCGAGGGTATACAAATTATATAGCCTATGTTTTTTTCCAGACAAACGTACACAAACTATGAACATTTTAAGAAAATCGGTTTAGCTAAGTATTATATAGTCATAATGGGTCTAATGGCGTTTTTGAGAAGTGGCGTGATCTTCTATAATTCGATCTGATTTTGTATGCCAGATTCGAAATCTACTCCCGAATACCTTTCATTTGAGCACCATATTGAAATGAACGTCCAATATCTCTATCTGTGGGAGTTTTGGGATTGGGGCGGCCCGATGGGTACTTAGACTCAATTTTTAATTCCATATTCGTATTCTACCCTCCAATACCTTTCCCGATAGGTCCACTTTTGATTTTGGGTTGTGTTTTTGCATAAGGGGAGGGCCCGTCCCCCTTCCGATACCAAAAAATTATATAGCCTATGTTTCCTTCCAGACCATCCTACACAATAAACGAAAATTTCTACCGATTTTCACAGACATGGATAGATCGACTCAGAATGTCAAGACGATCAAAAATATATGTAAAGCGTTTTAAGTTCGCCCGGGCCGAATCTTATACACCATCCATCATGTATTTCATATGACGAGTTCTATGAATGACTTTTTCAAAAGTATAAAAGCTTGTACCAAGTTATAGACCGATATTAAGTACCATCTCCAAAATTTCAGGTAAGTCGAGCAATAATTGCGCCCTACAGAGGCTCAGGAATTCAAATTACCATACTGACACAGTTGTTGGAAGTCATTCCCAAAACACCACGCGTAAAATTTCAATCAAATCGAAATATTTGTGCACAATTTCAAGCCCCTACCCAGTGAACCAAACGTTCAGAATTCGGTCAAAAGCCTATTCGAAAGTCGAAAAATTCATCCGAATTCGTATCCGAAGTCTGCCCGATTTCTTAACGGAAAAATACATAGAGTGGTTGACACGACTTCGGAATTAACTGTCGGAGGGAAAGCTGATGTTTCTGCCGATCTTTTTGTCTGAATGCTTTTTGATTTCTGAACCCTAATTTGGGAAGTTTGGATTGAATACTGATGTGTTTTAAAATTTCTGACCGAATTCTGGAATAAAATTTTTTAAGAATTAGGATGTGCATTCTGAACTGCCCTCTGGAAGAATCCTTATATAATAAGTGGTCCCCACAACAAACATACGCAAAATGCAAGCACAAATAAGTAAAAGCGCGCTAAGTTCGGCCGGGCCGAATCTTATATACCCTCCACCATTGATCGCATTTGTCGACTTCTATGCGCCATATCTTTTTTTTAGACAAACATAGAATAGTGAATAGGAACTGTTATACTATTGGAGCTATATCAAGTTATAGTCCGATTCGGACTATAAATGAATGCTGAAAATTGTAGAAGTCATTGTGAAATATTTCAGTTCATTCGGATAAGAATTGCGCCTTGTAGGGGCTCAAGAAGCAAAATCAGGAGATAGGTTTACAAATTTCAGCCAAATCCGAGAATGAGAATTGCGCCCTCTAGAGGGTTCAAGAAGTCAAGTCCCGATCGAATAGCTTTCCAGACGTTCTATAGGTCTAGATCGATTTATACTTAGCACAGTTATTGCGAAGTCAAAACTAAACACCAGCTAATGTCAAGCAAAATTCAGCAAAATCGAGATGCAGCAAATGCGCGCTCAAAGTTGGCCTCAAGAAGTCAAGACCCAAGATCGGTTTATATGGCAGCTATGTCAAAACATGGACCGATTAACCATACTTAGCGTAGTTGTTGAAAGTGATATCAAAACACTACGTGCAAAATTTCAAAAACAGAATTGAGCCTTCTAGAGGCTCAAGAAGTCAAGACCCAAGATCGGAATATATGGCAGCTATATCAAAACATGGACCGATTTGGCTCATTAACAATACCAAGCGACCTAAACAAAAAAAAAAATTATTTGTGCAATAGTTTAAGCGGCTAGCTTTACTCCTTCGAAGATAGCGTGCTTTCAACAGACAGACGGACGGACATGGTTGGATCGACTTAAATGACATGACGATCAAGAATATATATACTTTATGGGGTCTTAGACGCATATTTCGAGGTATTACAAAAGAATGACGAAATTAGTATACCCCCATCCTATGGTGGAGGATATAACAAGTTTTAGTCCGATTCGGGGCTCAAGAAGCAAAATTGGGAGATCGTTTAATATGGGAGCTGTGTCAAGCTATAGATCGATTCAGATCATATTGCACACGTATGTTAAAGGCCATGGGAGAAGCCGTTGTACAAAATTTGTGCCCAGTCGGATGAGAATTGCGGTCTCTAGAAGCTCAAGAAGTAACGATCCCAGATCGGTTTATATGGCAGCTATATCAGGGTATGGACCGATTTAGACCATACTTCGCATAAAAGTTGGAAGTGATAACAAAACACCACGTGCAAAATTACAGTCAAATCTGATTGGAATTGCGCTTTCTAAAAGTTCAAGAAGTCAACACCCAAGACTGGTTTATATAGCAGCTATACCAGGTTATGGAGCGATTTAAACCATACTAAGCACAGTTGTTGAAAATGATATCAGAACACTATGTGCAAAATTTCAGTTAAATCGGATAAGAATCCTGCCTTCTAAAAGCTCAAGAAGTCTAGACCCATGTTTATATGGCAGCTATATCAAAACATGGACCGATTTGGCCCATTTACAATTTCAACCGACCTACACCTATAAGAAGTACTTCTGCAAAATTTCAAGCCGCTATCTCTACTCCTTAAATCTGTTTATATGGCAGCTATATCAGGGTATGGACCGATTTGGACGATACTTCGCATAAAAGTTGAAAGTGACACCAAAACACCACGTGCAAAATTTCAGCAAAATCGGATAGGAATCGCGCTTTCTAAAAGCTTAAGAAGTCAAGACCCAAGATCGGTTTATATAGCAGCTAAACCAGGTTATGGAGCCATTTGAACCATACTTCGCACAATTGTTGGAAGTGATATAAAAACACTATGTTGAAAATTTCAGTCAAATTGGATGAGAATTGCGCCCTCTAGAGGCTCAAGAAGTCAAGACCCAAGATCGGTTTATATGGCAGCTATATCAGGTTATGGACCGATTTAAACATTACTTCGAACAGTTGTTGGAAGTGATTTCAAAACACTATGTGTTAAATTTCAGTCAAATCGGATAAGAATCCTGCCTTCTAAAAGCTCAAGAAGTCTAGACCAATGTTTATATAGCAGCTATATCAAAACATGGACCGATTTGGCCCATTTACAATTTCAACCGACCTACACCTATAAGAAGTACTTCTGCAAAATTTCAAGCGGCTATCTCTACTCCTTCAAAAGTTAGCGTGCTTTCGACAGACAGACGAACAGACGGACGGACGGACATGGCTAGTTCGACTTAAAATGTCATGACGATCAAGAATATATATACTTTATGGGGTCTTAGACGCATATTTCGAGGTGTTAGAAACAGAATGACGAAATTTGTATACCCCCTAATGGTGGAGGATATAACAAGTAAAAGCGTGCTAAGTTCGGCCGGGCCGAATCTTATATACCCTCGACCATATATCGCATTTATTGAGTTCTTTTCCCGGCATCTCTTCTTAGACAAAACAGGATATAAGAAAAGTTAGAGTGATATCGAGATATGGTTCGGAGACCTGTGCAAAATGTCAGTCAATTCGAATAACAATTGCGCACTTTAGGGGCTCAAGAAGTAAAATAGAGAGATCGATTTATATGGGAGCTGTATCGGTCTATAGAACGATTCAGACCATAATAAACACGTATGTTGATGGTCATAAGAGAATCCGTCGTACAAATTTTCAGGCAAATCGGATAATAATTGCGACCTCTAGAGGCTCAAGAAGTCAAGTCCCAAGATCTGTTTATATGACGGTTATATCAGGTTATGAACCGATTTGAACCATACTTGGCACAGTAGTTGGATATCATAACAAACCACGTCGTACAAAATTTCATTCCAATCGGATAAGAATTGCGCTTTCTAGAGACTCAAGAAGTAAAATAGAGAGATCGATTTATATGGGAGGTTATGGACCGTTTCGAACCATACTTTTCACAGTTGTTGGTTATCATAACAACCATAACCATTTACAATACCAACCGACCTACACTAGTAAGAAGTATTTGTGCAAAATTTCAAACAGCTAGATTTACTTCTTCGGAAGTTAGCGTATTTTCGACAGACAGACGGACGGACAGACGGACGGACATGGCTACATCGACATAAAATATCACGACGATCAAGAATATATATACTTTATGGGGTCTCAGACGAATATTTCGAGTAGTTAAAAACAGAATGACGAAATTAGTATACCCCCCATCCTATGGTGGAGGGTATATAAAAGACCAAAAAATTTGACATCGAGTTCAGAAATGTGAAAAATGTGCCATAAAAGCAAGCACTTATAAAAAAAAGTGCTTGCTTTTGTGGCAAATTCCTAACGGTTCAAATGAATAAATGCGAGGGTTGCCTCTTATATTTCGGAATTGGCCAATCTTTGTGTTGCGGCTTTATCGTAAAGCTTGAAATTTTTGAGGTTATACGTACTCAGAACGTTTTGACATACGAGCGCTATGTGTGTTGTTTACAGTAAGATTCATCTCGCCCCAAAAATGGAATTAAATCGTGAACATTTTCGTGCGATTATTTTTTACAAATTTCGATGTAGAATAACTCAACAACAGTGCATCGATGAACTTATTTAATTTTTTGACTATGAAGCTCCATCAAGGACCAGTGTTTTTCGATGGTGTGGTGAATTCAACCGAGATCGTAGTTCACTTTAAGACGAATTTTGTGAAGGTCGTCCAAAACCAGTTGTTATTCTAAAAACCATTGATACTGTGCGCCAACTGATAATGCAAGGTCGTCATATGACCTATCGTGAGATATTGCATGAACATTTGACCGTGAAAAAAATTTGTTTGCATTGGATCCCACACAATTTGTCTATCGCTCAAAAAAAGTCTCTTGTCGATTGGTCGAAAGAAATGCTCCAAAAATACGAAACAACTGCATTTTTGAGCGCTCAAAACATTGAATTGATGAGTCATCCGCCGGTTAGTCCTGACTATATCGGATGGGATACCTAGGGGGGGGGGGGGGGGGACGCCCTACCCCAAAAACTACCAAAACATATATGGACAAATCACGACAATATGGGACTCAAATGAAAGATATTTGCGAGTAGAATACGAATCTGATAATAAATTGTGCGACCAAGTGTTGGAGGAGCCGCCCCTCCCTAAAAACACCCCCCAAACAGGACATATTTACTCTCCATCGCAATATGGGGCTTAAATGGAACGAAACGTTTTGGGACTGCCCATCCCCAAAGCACCCCCAAAGAGCACAAATTTACGAGCATAGCAACATGAGGCTCAAATGAAAAGTCTTTGGAAGTACCCCACGAATCTGATATCAATATTCGGGAAAAAATTTCTATGAGGTTAACCCACTCCATAACACCACCCAAATAGGAAGTAGTTGCTTACCATTGCAATATCGGGCTAAAATAAGAGGTACTTTGGAGTGGAATACGAAGCTGATATATATTTTCAGAGAAAGTCAATGAATGGCTGCCCCATCCCCCAAACCGGACATGTTTGCCGACCATGCAAATATGGGGCGCAAATGAAAGTTATTTTGGAGTAGACCACGAATCTGATATCAACATTTGGGACCAACTGTCTCGGAGACGTCCCACCCCCATAACAAACCTCAAGTAGGATGTATTTGCTCTACATGGCAATTTGGGTTTTAAAGAGAGTGGAGCGGACATTTTTGCCGACTTTTGCAATAAGAGATTTAAATGAAAGGTATTTGAGATTATAAAACGAATTTGATATCCAACTTTATGTCCAATGGCTATATGGGGTTCAAATAAATGATATTGAGAGTAGAGCACGGTGCTGATTTATTTTCTGGGCTAAGTGTTTGCGGGACAACCCCACTCCCCTAAACACACCTAAATCGGACATATTTACCGACCAGATCAATGTGGGGCTTAAATGAAAAGTATTAGGGAATAGAGCAAGAAATTGATACCCATTTTCGGGACAAATTTTCTGGGGGTCGACCCCTTCCCTCTAGCCAATGGCAATATGGGGTTAAAATAAATGGTATTTGAAAGAAGTGCACGATATTTTTTTCAGGGCCAAGTGTCTGGGGATCAACTCACCCCGAAAACACCCTTACGGATCAAGGCAATATGGGACTCAAATGAATGGTATTTGGGATTAGATGACGAAATTCATACCCACTTTCGGGACCACGTTTCTGGGGGTCCACACCAACCCCTAAACCCAGCGACCGCCACCCTGGGAGCCTTCTTACTCCTATAATCCCCCTTGAGAAATTCGGGCTCAAATAAAAACCTTTTAGTACATCTAATATACAAACTCGAATTTATAAAAATTTAAATAAATTTATAAATCAGTAAAGATCATACTGGATTTAAATAAAGGCATTTAAATTGTTTAGCTGTTATCCAAGCGATATACACACAAATGGTATTTTCGTAACATGGTATATCACTAAAAGCTCTTTAATTGTCGAAAACAAATATTTAAAGTATAATTTTATTTATTTATTTATTTTATTTATTATTATTTTATTATATAAAGGAAAATAAAGCGCAATGGAGCGGGCCCGGTTTAGCTATTCTATCTTTAAACAAGTAAAAGCGTGCTAAGTTCGGCCGGGCCGAATCTTATATACCCTCCACCATGGAGCGCAGTTGTCGAGATCTTTTCCCGACATCTCTTCTTAGGCAAAAAGTGATATAAGAAAAGATTTGCTCTGCTATTAGAGCGATATAAAGATATGATCCGGTTTAGACCACAATTAAATTATATGTTGGAGACCTGTGTAGAATGTCAGCCAATTCGAGTAAGAATTGCGCCCTTTGGGGGCTCAAAAAGTAAAATAGAGAGATCGATTTATATGGGAGCTGTATCGGGCTATAAACAGATTTAGACCATAATAAACACGTATGTTGATGGTCAAGAGAGGATCCATCGTACAAAATTTCAGGCAAATCGGATAATAATTGCGACTTCTAGAGGCTCAAGAAGTCAAGATCCCAGATCGGTTTATATGGCAGCTATATCAGGTTATGAACCGATTTAAACCTTATTTGACACAGTGGTTGAAAGAAAAAATAAAAAATAAAAAGCGTCATGCAAAATTTCAGCCAAATCAGGTAGGAATTGCGCCCTCTAGAAGCTCAAGAAGTCAAGTCCCCAGATCTGTTTATATGACAGTTATATCAGTTTATGAGCCGATTTGAACCATTTTTGGCACACTTGTTGGATATCATAAAAAAACATGTCGTGCAAAATTTCATTCCAATCTGATAAGAATTGCGCACTTTAGAGGCTTAAGAAGTCAAGACCCAAGATCGGTTTATATGGCAGCTATATCAGGTTATGGACCGATTAGGACCATACTTGGCACAGTTGTTGAATATCATAACAAAACAAGTCGTGCAAGTCGTGTAGAGGCTTAAGAAGTCAAGACCCAAGATCGGTTTAAATGGCAGCTATATCAGGTTATGGACCGATTAGGACCATACAGTTGTTGAATATCATAACAAAACACGTCGTGCAAAATTTTATGTCAATCGGATAAGAATTGCGCACTTTAGAGGCTCAAGAATTCAAGACCCAAGATCGGTTTATATGGCAGCTATATCAGATTATTAACCGATTTGAACCATATTTTGCACAGTTGTTGGATATCATAACAGAACACGTCGTGCAAAAATTCATTCAAATCGGATAAGAATTGGGCACTCTAGAGGCTCAAGAAGTCAAGACCCAAGATCGGTTTATATGGCAGCTATATCAGATTATGAACCGATTTGAAACATACTCAGCACAGTTGTTGGATATCATAACAAAACAAGTCGTGCCAAAATTCATTCAAATCGGATAAGAATTGCGCCTTCTAGAGGCTCAAGAAGTCAAGACCCAAGATCGGTTTATATGGCAGCTATATCAGATTATGAACCGATTTGAACCATACTTGGCACAGTTGTTGGATGTCATAACAAAACACGTCGTGCAAAATTTCGTGCCAATCGGATAAGAATTGCGCACTCTAGAGGTTCAAGAAATCAAGACCCAAGTTCGGTTTATATGTCAGCTATATCAAAACATGGACCGATATGGCCCATTTACAATACCAACCGACCTACACCAATAAGAAGTATTTGTGCAAAATTTCAAGCGGCTAGCTTTACTCCTTCGGAAGTTAGCGTGCTTTCGACAGACAGACGGACGGACGGACGGACGGACGGACAGATGGATGGACATGGCTAGATCGACATAAAATTTTACGACGATCAAGAATATATATACTTTATGGGGTCTCAGACGAATATTTCGAGTAGTTACAAACAGAATGACGAAATTAGTATACCCCCCATCTTATGGTGGAGGGTATAAAAATCAATTGGTGTTTGTTTGTTTATTTGCTTGTTTGTGAGTTTTTAAATTTGTTTTTTCCGTATAGACACAAAAACGGCTGAATCGATTTCTTTCAAATTTTCACAGATTGTGGGGAGTGGTCCGGAAGGAGCAATATAATTTATTTACCTTACCCTAAAAGTACTACCCCAAAATAAAATTTAACCGATCGGGACAATATGGGATTCAAATGAAAGGTATTCAGGAGTAGACCACGAATTTCATATTAAAATTGGATCCAAGTAACTAGGGGGCCGGCCCCAAAACCCCCTAAAATAGGTTTATTGGACGATAATGACAATATGGGACTCGAATGAAAGGTATTCGGGAGTAGATTACGAAAATGGTCAGGAAGGAGAAAAAGGCTTTTTAGTTTGTAAGTATTGGAAGGGGACGGACCCTCCCCCGTTATCAAGTGATAGCTATTTTTACATGAAGTGCGTCATTCAATTTGTGCTCAAGTGGCAGATGGAGTGAATTGCAAAGCTATTGGAGCTATTTCAGGTTATCAACCAATTCGGACCATGATGGGTTTGGCTGTTGGAGACCATAGTGCAATGTCATTGTGCAAAATGACAGCCAAAACTGGATAAGAATTGAGCCCCATAGTGCCTTAAGAATTAAAATAGGGATATCGGTTCATATTGGAACTATATCAGGTTATGGATTTATTCAGACCATATCTGGCACGTATATGGAAGGTCATAGGAGAAGTGAGAAGAATAAGAGGCTCAAAGAGCCAAATTAGGAGATCGGTTTATATGGGAGCTATATCAAGTTTTAAACCTGTTTGAACCATACTTTTGTTGGAAGTCATAACAAAATATCTTATACTTATTTGAGGCAAATCGGATAAGAATTGCGGAGTTTAGGGGCTCAAGAGGTCAAGCGGTCAAGATCCAAAATCGGCTTATATGGCAGTTATATCAAAACATAGACCATTATGAGCCATTTAAAATACCAACCAACCTACACCAATAGGAAGTATCTGTGCAAAATTGCATGCGCCTAGCTTTATCCCTTCGATAGTTAAGGTGCTTTCGACAGACCGACATGGCTAAATCGACTAAGAATGTCATGACTTGCATACCTTATGTCCCATAGCAGTTAAATCGAAATATGTTTCCATTTGGACCAAATACTAATAAGTAAAAGTCATTGTTCAATTGTGTATAACAAAATATTGATCATTTTAGTAGCTATATCTAAAAATAAACCGATGTGAACCATACAGCCTAACATAAGTCACTGTGTCAAATTTCAGTGACATCGGATTAAAAATGCGCCTTTTTTGGGGCCAAGACTTAAAATCAAACAAGTAAAAGCGTGCTAAGTTCGGCCGGGCCGAATCTTATATACCCTCCACCATGAATCGCATTTGTCGAGTTCTTTTCCCGGCATCTCTTCTTAGGCAAAAAAAGTGATATAAGAAAAGATTTGCTCTGCTATTAGAGCGATATCAAGATATGGTCCAGTTTGGACCACAATTAAATTATATGTTGGAGACCTGTGTAAAATGTCAGCCAATTCGAACAAGACTTGCGCCCTTTGTGGGCTCAAGAAGTAAAATAGAGAGATCGATTTATATGGGAGCTCTCTCGGGCTATAGACCGATTCAGTTTGGACCACAATTAAATTATATGTTGGAGACCTGTGTAAAATGTCAGCCAATTCGAATAAGACTTGCGCCCTTTGTGGGCTCAAGAAGTAAAATAGAGAGATCGATTTATATGGGAGCTGTCTCGGGCTATAGACCTATTCAGACCATAATAAACAGGTATGTTAATGGTCATGAGAGAATCCGTCGTACAAAATTTCAGGCAAATCGGATAATAATTGCGACCTCTAGAGGCTCAAGAAGTCAAGATCCCAGATCGGTTTATATGGCACCTATATCAGGTTATGAACCGACTTGTACTTTATTTGACGTAGTTGTTGAAAGTAACAATAAAAAACGTCTTGCTAAATCTCAGCCAAATCGGATAGGAGCTGCGCCCTAAAGAAGCTCAAGAAGTCAAGTCCCCAGATCTGTTTATATGACAGCTATATCAGGTTATGAACCGATTTGAACCATATTTAGCACAGTTGTTGGATATCATAACAAAATACTACGTGCAAAATTTCATTCCAATCGGATAAGAATTGCGCCTTCTAGAGGCTCAAGAAGTCAAGACCCAAGATCGGTTTATATGGCAGCTATATCTGGTTATAAACCGATTTGAACTATACTTGGCACACTTGTTGGATATCATAGCAAAACACGTCGTGCAAAATTTCATTTCAATCGGATAAGAATTGTGCACTCTAGAGGCTCAAGAAGTCAAGACCCAAAATCGGTTTATATGGCAGCTATATCAAAACATGGACCGATATAGCCCATTTACAATACCAACCGACCTACACTAATAAGAAGTATTTGTGCAAAATTTCAAGCGGCTAGCTTTACTCCTTCGGAAGTTAGCGTGCTTTCGACAGACAGACGGACGGGCGGAAGGACAGACGGACGGACATGGCTAGATTGACATAAAATTTCACGACGATCAAGAATATATATACTTTATGGGGTCTCAGACGAATATTTCGAGTAGTTACAATCAGTATCAATCAGTTACAATCAGGAGGGTATAAAAATCGGTCTGTATGGTAGCTATATTCAAATCTGGACCGATCTGAACCAAATTAAAGAAGGACGTCGAAGAGCCTAACAAAACTCACTTTCCCAAATTTCAGCGACATCGGAAAATAAATGCGCCTTTTATGGCCCCAAAACCTAAAACCGAGAGATCGGTCTATATGGCAGCTCTATCCATATCTGAACCGATCTGTGCCATATTGCAGAAGTGTGTCAAGGAGCTTAACACAACTTCCTGTTCCAAATTTCAGCAAAATCTTATATAAACAAATCAATTTGTGTTTGTTTGTAGATTTGTTTGTTTGTTTGTTGGTATGTTTGTGTGTTCCTTACAGACTCAGAAACTTCTGAACCGATTTTCTTGAAATTTTCGCAGATGGTTCATATTGACACCGTGGTGAAAATAGGGTACTACATTTTTTGGTATCTGAAGGGGGCCGGACCCTCCCCCTTACCCTAATTTTTAGAAACGACAGATCTCGGAGATGGGTGGTGCGATTTAAGCGAAATTTTGTGTACTCTCATATAGTACCCTAAAAATAAAAATTTGGTATCCTAATTTCGGACGGGGTACCTAAGGGGGCCGCCCCACCCTAGAACCTACCAAACATATATTTAGACCAATCACGACAATATGGGACTTAAATGAAAGGTTTTTGGGAGTAAAGCACGAATCTGCTATATATATTCGGGAAAAGTGTTTATGGGGACACCTCACCCCCCCCAACTAGGAACTAAGAAGTATTTGCTGACTATTGCAATATAAGGCTCAAATAAGAGGGTTTTTAGAGTAGAACACGAATCCTATATATATTTTCAAGGCCAACTCACTGAGTGGCCGCCCATCCCTCAAAACACCCCCCAAACCGGTCATGTTTGCCGACTGTAGATATTTGGGAGTAGACCACGTATCTGATATCAACATTGGGGGCCAACTGTATAGCGGACTTCCCACCACCATAACAACCCCAAAATACGACGTATTTGCTCACCAAGACAATTTTGGTCTTAAAGAGAGTGGAACTAAATATTCATAGATTTTAGGGCCTATACCCCAAACCGGACATATTTGCTGACTTTAGCAATAAGGAGTTTAAATGGGATTAGAAAACGAATTTGACATCCAATTTTGAGGGCAATGGCAATGTGGGGTTCAAATAAATGATATATAGATATATGAGAACAGAGCACGTTGCTAATATATTTTCCGGGCTTAGTGTTTGGGGGACCACCCCACTCCCTAAAACACCCCTAAATAGGGCATATTTACCGACCATCACAATGTGGGGCTCAAATGAAAGTTATTGGGGGGTAGAGCAAGAACTGATACCCACTTTCGGGACCAATTTTCTGGGGGTCTACCCCTTTCCCAATGTACCCCACGAACAGCAATTTTTTATTGACCATCGCAATATGGGGCTCAAATAAAGCTATTTGGAAGTAGAATACGAATTTGATATCTAAATGGAGGGCCATTTATTTAGAGCATCACCCGTTTCCCAAAACACACCCTAAGGGAACAAATTTTTCGCCAATATGTGGCTCAAATGAAAGGTATTTGGGATTAGAAAACGAATTTGATAACCAATTTTGGGGCCATGTGTTTGGGGGACGTCTCATCGTGTAAACTCCCCTTAAACCAATGGCAATATGGGGTTTAAATAAATAGTATTTGAGACAAGAGCACGATGCTGATATTTTTCAGGGCCAAGTATCTGGGGGACCACCTCTCTCCCGAAAACACCACTAAATCAGAAATCATGAGAATATCGGGCTGAAATGAAGTATTTTGAGAATGGAGTACACCTTACATCCAAACTTAAATTCGTAGACCAATAAAGATCATATGGGATTCAGATTAAGGCACTTATATTATTAAACTGCTAATCAAGTTAGCATGGTATTTCACTAAAAGATCTTTAATTGTCGAAAATAAATATTCCAAGGAAACTTTTGTTCCATATAAAGTAAAAGAAGGCGCAGCGGAGCGGGCCCGAGTCAGCTAGTTTTATATAAAATAAGTAAAAGCGTGTTAAGTTCGGCCGGGTCGAATCTTATATACTATGGAACGCATTTGTCGACTTCTTTCCCGGTATCTCTTTTTAGATAAGCAAAGGTAAAAAAAGAATTGCTTTGTTAATTGAATTGAATTTTGGAGACCACAGTAGAAGTATATGTGTAAAACTTCAGCCTAATCGAATAAGAATTAGGTATTTTGAGGGCTCAATAATTAAAATTGGGAGATCGGGTTATAGGGGCTAAAGACCGATTTAGACCATATTTGACACGTATGTTGGAGGTCATGGAAGAAGCCGTTGTGCAAAATTTCACTCAAATCGGATAATAACTAGGCCCTCTTAAGGCTCAAGAAGTCAAGATCCCAGATCGGTTTATATGGCAGCTATATCAGGTTATTGACCGATTTGAACCATATTTGAAATAGTTGTTGGAAGTCATAACAAAACACCTCATTTAAAAGTTCAGCCAAATCGGATAGGCCAAATGATGACTATATATATCATATAGCCATTTATAGACAACTAACAGATACCAGATAATGATCAATGTTATAGGTGTCACGCCATCCACTGGCTGTTTCCAATTGGATTTATTTGATCCAATTGAAAACAGCCATTAGATGCCAAGATGAACAGAAAGAGGACAGAGTGGTCAAAATTGATCATACTGCATTTATCTTTGTAATGACAACCTATATGGTCCTTTGAATAAGAAAAATATAATATAGGAATTTCGTTGCTGTTGTTTGGGTATTATTTGTTAACTTTTCCTAAGACGGACCTTTACATTAGGTGTTTAAGGTAGTTCAAGTGTCAAACTTTAACATAGATAAAATAGATATAAATACAACAAACTTTTATAGAAAAAGAATTTTTGAGAAAAATCCTCCCTCTCCCTTACCCTAATTTTCAATAACACAAGATCTCGGAGATGCGTAGGGCGATTTAAGCTAAATTTTGTTCGCATGCTTACAGAAACCTTAAAACAATCAGTAGGTTAGGTTAGGTTGAAAAGGGGGTGCAGATATTAATCCGTCCCATGCCACTATGGGCATACGCCTAAGTAAGTAATCGGCTTGTTGTGCGCTATAAAAACTGTAAAGTAACCTCTAAAAAAATTTTAGTTTTTAGAGTAAGGAAGGGCAAAAGTCGGGCGGTGCCGTCTGTATAATACATTACACCTACCTTATAAGTACAATGTGCGAGCTGTATCCAATTCTGAACCAATTTTGGTGGACCTCGACGGCTGTTTTTAGATGGGTTATTAAAAAATGCGTTTGGAACAAATATGTTTAATTTGTAATAACTGCGGTTGGCGAATGACAACATTATTGGAAATTACCCAAAATCTGACGAACATATATATGGGATCTATATCTAAATTTGAACCGATTTCGAATAAACTTCTCATATATTGCGGTAGTCGTCGAGGAAAGCGTTGTACAAACTTTTATGAAGATTGCTCAAAGAATGCGCTTGCAGTGGCTCTATGAATGAAAATTGGGCGATAATGAGCATTTCATTGCATTATTACAGCAAATCGGACGAATATATATATATATATATATATATATGGAAAATTTCCAGTTTCAATAGGTTTCATCTCCAGGCCGAAAAACATGCCTGTTTCAAATTTGAAGACGATCGGATGAAAACTGTGACCTGTACTTTGTACACAAATTAACATGGACAGACGGACATAGCTAAATCGAATCAGAAAGTGATTCTGAGTCGATCGGTATACGTATCAATGGGTCTATCTCTCTTTCCTTTGGGTGTTACAAACAATTGCACTAAATTATAATCCCTGTACCACAGTAGTGGTCTAGGGTATATAAATGTTATCAAAATCTGGTGTGGGGTGCCTAGAAGGGTCGCCCAACCACAAAACCCGCCAAACGGATTTATAGACCAATCACTACCACAGGGGTATCAAATTTAATTTATTTGAGAGTAGTAAACGAATCCGACATCCAATTGTAATACTAAGTGTTTCGTGGGTCACCTCACCCCCAAAACCCCTCAAATCGGATATATTTACTGACCATTGCAGTATGGATCTTAAATGAAACGTCTTTGGGAGTAGAGCACGAAATTGACTTTCACTTTTGGGACCAAGTCTCTAGGGGTCCACCACACCCCCAAAAAAGACGTTTACTTACTGGGGGTTTAAATGAAAGGTGTTTGAGAGCAGAAAAATCCACAGGAAAATTGGGATACATTTTCAACTGAAATTAGGCAAAAATTTTCAAGTTTAGTCCACTTTTCTCCAACACAGCATTATCGTGCGCGGCAGAGCGGCCCGGCCTACCTCAGCTAGTTGGTTAATAAATGGGCTTGCAAAAGTTCTAGAAGTAACAAGTAAAAGCGTGCTAAGTTCGGCCGGGCCGAATCTTATATACCCTCCACCATGGATCGCATTTGTCGAGTTCTTTTCACGGCATCTCTTCTTAGGCAAAACAAGTAAAAGCGTGCCTGTAGACCGATTCAGACCATAATAAACAAGTATGTTAATGGTGATGAGAGAAGCCGTCGTACAAAATTTCAGGCAAATCGGATAATAATTGCGACCTCTAGAGGCTCAAGAAGTCAAGATCCCAGATCGGTTTATATGGCAGCTATATCAGGTTGTGAACCGACTTGTACTTTATTTGACATAGTTGTTGAAAGTAACAATAAAAAACGTCTTGCGAAATTACAGCCAAATCGGATAGAAATTGAGCCCTCTAGAAGCTCAAGAAGTCATGTCCCCAGATCGGTTTATATGACAGCTATATCAGGTTATGAACCGATTTGAACCATATTGGACACAGTTGTTGGATATCATAACAAAATACTACGTCACAAAATTCATTTAAATTGGATAAGAATTGCGCCCTCTAGAGGCTCAAGAAGTCAAGACCCAAGATCGATTTATATGACAGCTATATAAGGTTATAAACCGATTTGAACCATACATGGCACAGTTGTTGGATATCGTAACAAAACACGTCGTGCAAAATTTCATTCCAATCGGATAAGAATTGCGCACCCTAGAGGCTCAGGAAGTCAAGACCCAAGATCGGTTTATATGGCAGCTATATGAGGTTATAGACCGATTTGAACCATACTTGGCACAGTTATTGGATATCATAACAAAACACGTCGTGCCAAAATTCATTGAAATTGGATAAGAATTGCGCCCTCTAGAGGCTCAAGAAGTCAAGACCCAAGATCGGTTTATATGGCAGCTATATCAGGTTATAAACCGATTTGAACCATACTTGGCACAGATGTAGAATATTATAACAAAACATGTCGTGCAATATTTCATCCCAATCGGATAAGAATTGCGCATTCTAGAGGCTCAAGAAGTCAAGACCCAAGATCGGTTTATATGGCAGCTATATCAAAACATGGACCGATATGGCCCATTTACAATACCAACCGACCTACACTAATAAGAAGTATTTGTGCAAAATTTCAAGCGGCTAGCTTTACTCATTCGGAAGTTAGCGTGCTTTCGACAGACAGACGGACGGACGGACGGACGGACGGACGGACGGACGGACGGACGGACAGACAGACGGACGGACATGGCTAGATCGACATAAAATTTCACGACGATCAAGAATATATATACTTTATGGAGACTCAGACGAATATTTCGAGTAGTTACAATCAGAATGACGAAATTAGTATATCCCCCATCTTATGGTGGAGGGTATAAAAATCGGGCCAAACGTAAATATGGGAGCTAAATCTAAGTCTGAACCGATTTCTATAAAATACACCAGACATTATGAGAGTCATAAGAGATTCATATATTTCTCATGAACATTCCTTTTAAGAACAAGTAAAAGCGTGCTAAGTTCGGCCGGGCCGAATCTTATATACCCTCCACCATGGATCGCATTTGTCGAGTTCTTTTCCCGGCATCTCTTCTTAGGCAAAAAAGGATATAAGAAAAGAGTTGCTCTGCTATTAAAACGATATCAAGATATGGTCCGGTTCGGACCACAATTAAATTATATGTTGGAGACCTGTGTAAAATTTCCGCCAACTCGTATAAGAATTGGGCCCATTGGGGCTCACGAAGTAAAATGGAGAGAACGATTTATATGGGATCTGTATCGGGCTATAGACCGATTCAGAACATAATAAACACGTTTGTTGATGGTCATGAGAGGATCCGTCGTACAAAATTTCAGGCATATCGGATAATAATTGCGACCTCTAGGGGTCAAGAAGTCAAGATCCCAGATCGGTTTATATGGCAGCTATATCAGGTTATCAACCGATTTGAACCTTATTTGACACAGTTGTTGAAAGTAAAAATAAAATACGTCACGCAAAATTTCAGCCAAATCGGATAGGAATTGCGCCCTCTAAAAGCTCAAGAAGTCAAATCCTCAGATCTGTTTATATGACAGCTATATCAGGTTATGAACCGATTTCAACCATACTTGGCACAGTTGTTGGATATCATAACGAAATACTTCGTGCAAAAATTCATTCAAATCGGATAAGAATTGTGCCCTCTAGAGGCTCAAGAAGTCAAGATCCAAGATCGGTTTATATGGCAGCTATATCAGGTTATGGACCGATTTAAACCATACTTGGCACAGTTGTTGGATATAATAGCAAAATACGTCGTGCAAAATTTCATTCTGATCGGATAAGAATTGCGCACGCTAGAGGCTCAAGAAGTCAAGACCCAAGATCGGTTTATATGGCAGCTATATTAGGTTATGGACCGATTTGAACTATACTTGGCTCAATTGTTAGATACCGTAACAAAACACGTCGTGCAAAATTTTATTCCAATCGGATAAGAATTGCGCACTCTAGAGGCTCAAGAAGTCAAGACCCAAGATCGGTCTATATGGCAGCTATATCAAAACATGGACCAATATGGCCCATTTACAATACCAACCGACCTACACTAATAAGAAGTATTTGTACAAAATTATAAGCGGCTAGTTTTACTCCTTCGAAAGTTAGTGTGCTTTCGACAGACAGACGGACGGACGGACAGACGGACGGACATGGCTAGATCGACATAAAATGTCACGGCGATCAAGAATATATATACTTTATGGGGTCTCAGACGAATATTTCGAGTACTTACAAACAGAATGACGAAATTAGTATACCCCCAATCTAATGGTGGAGGGTATAAAAAGGAAATACTTCTCTCATATCTCTTTTTATACCCTCCACCATAAGATGGGGGGTATACTAACTTCGTCATTCTGATTGTAACTACTCGAAATATTCGTCTGAGACCCCATAAAGTATATATATTCTTGATCGTCGTGAAATTTTATGTCGATCTAGCCTTGTCCGTCCGTCCGTCCGTCTGTCTGTCGAAAGCACGCTAACTTCCGAAGGAGTAAAACTAGCCGCTTGAAATTTTGCACAAAATTTTGTTATTAGTGTAGGTCGGTTAGTATTGTAAATGGGCCATATCGGTCCATATTTTGATATAGCTCCCATATAAACCGATCTTGGGTCGTGACTTCTTAAGCCTCTAGAGTGCGCAATTCCTATCCGATTGGGATGAAATTTTGCACGACGTGTTTTGTTATGATATCCAATAACTGTGCCAAGTATGGTTCAAATCGGTTTATAACCTGATATAGCTGCCATATAAACCGATCTTGGCTCTTGACTTCTTGAGCCTGTAGAGTGCACAATTCTTATCCGATTGGAATGAAATTTTGCACGAAGTGTTTTGTTGTGATATCCAACAACTGTGCCAAGTATGGTTCAAATCGGTTCATAACCTGATATAGCTGTCATATAAACCGATGTGGGGTCTTGACTTCTTGAGCCTCTAGAGTGCACAATTCTTATCCGATTGGAATTAAATCTTGCACAATCTTGTTTATAACCTGATATAGCTGCCATATAAACCGATCTTGGCTCTTGACTTCTTGAGCCTGTAGAGTGCGCAATTTCTATCCGATTGGAATGAAATTTTGCACGAAGTGTTTTGTTGTAATATCCAACAACTGTGCCAACTATGGTTCAAATCGGTTCATAACCTTATATAGCTGTCATATAAACCGATCTTGGGTCTTGACTTCTTGAGCTTCTAGAGATCGCAATTATTATCCGATTTGCCTGAAATTTTGTACGACGGATTCCCTCATGACCATTAACATACGTGTTTGTTATGGTCTGAATCGGTCTATAGGCCGATACAGCTCCCATATAAATCGATCTCTCTATTTTACTTCTTGAGCCCCCAAAGGGCGCAATTCTTATTCGAATTGGATGACATTTTACACAAGTCTCCAACATATAATTTAATTGTGGTTCAAACCGGACCATATCTTGATATCGCTCTAATAGTGGAGCAAATCTTTTCTTATATCCTTTTTTTTGCCTAAGAAGAGATGCCGGGAAAAGAACTCGACAAATGCGATCCATGGTGGAGGGTATATAAGATTCGGCCCGGCCGAACTTAGCAGGCTTTTACTTGTTATTCAAGTTTTAGCTCACTGATACGGGGCCTCCTTTTTTATGCCGAGTCCGAACGGCGTTCCGCTTAGCGACACCACTTGTTGGAGAAGCTTAACAAGGTTGGATACCTTAACAAGTAAAAGCGTGCTAAGTTCGGCCGGGCCGAATCTTATATACCCTCCACCATGGATCGCATTTGTCGAGTTCTTTTCCCGGCATCTCTTCTTAGGCAAAAAAGGATATAAGATAAGAGTTGCTCTGCTATTAAAACGATATCAAGATATGGTCCAGTTCGGACCACAATTAAATTATATGTTGGAGACCTGTGTAAAATTTCAGCCAATTCGTATAAGAATTGCGCCCATTGGGGCTCACGAAGTAAAATAGAGAGAACGATTTATATGGGATCTGTATCGGGCTATAGACCGATTCAGACCATAATAAACATGTTTGTTGATGGTCATGAGAGGATCCATCGTACAAAATTTCAGGCATATCGGATAATAATTGCGACCTCTAGGGGTCAAGAAGTCAAGATCCAAGATCGGTTTATATGGAAGCTATATCAGGTTATGAACTGATTTGAACCTT
This sequence comes from Stomoxys calcitrans, assembly GCF_963082655.1. NCBI lineage: Eukaryota > Metazoa > Arthropoda > Insecta > Diptera > Muscidae > Stomoxys > Stomoxys calcitrans. Next base: position 59,361,416 of record NC_081552.1, read on the forward strand.
ATTTGACACAGTTGTTGAAAGTAAAAATAAAATACGTCATGCAAAATTTTAGCTAAATCGGATAGAAATTGCGCCCTCTAGAAGCTCAAGAAGTCAAATCCCCAGATCTGTTTATATGACAGCTATATCAGGTTATGAACCGATTTCAACCATACTTGGCACAGTTGTTGGGTATAATAACGAAATACTTCGTGCAAAAATTCATTCAAGTCGGATAAAAATTGTGCCCTCTAGAGGCTCAAGAAGTCAAGACCCAAGATCTGTTTATATGGCAGCTATATCAGGTTATGGACCGATTTAAACCATACTTGGCACAGTTGTTGGGTATCATAACAAAACACGTCGTGCAAAATTCCATTCTAATCGGATAAGAATTGCGCCCTCTAGAGGCTCAAGAAGTCAAGACCCAAGATCGGATTATATGGCAGCTGTATCAGGTTATGGGCCGATTTGCACCATACTTGGCACAATTGTTGGATATAACAACAAAACACGTCGTGCAAAATTTCATTTCAATCGGATAAGAATTGCGCATTCTAGAGGCTCAAGAAGTCAAGACCCAAGATCGGATTATATGGCAGCTATATCAGGTTATGAACCGATTTGATCCATACTTGCCACAGTTGTTGGATATAACAACAAAACAAGTCGTGCAAAATTTCATTTCAATCGGATAAGAATTGCGCACCCTAGAGGCTCAAGAAGTCAAGACCCAAGATCGGTTTATATGGCAGCTATATCAGGTTATGAACCTATTTAAACCATACTCGCCACATTTGTTGGATATAACAACAAAACACGTCGTGCAAAATTTCATTTCCATCGGATAAGAATTGCGCACTCTAGAGGCTCAAGAAGTCAAGACCCAAGATCGGTTTATATGGCAGCTATATCAGGTTATGGACCGATTTGAATCATACTTGGCACAGTTGTTGGATATCATAGCAAAACACGTCGTGCAAAATTTCATCCCAATCGGATAAGAAATGCGCACTCTAGAGGCTCAAGAAGTCAAGACCCAAGATCGGTTTATATGGCAGCTATATCAAAACATGAACCGATATGGCCCATTTACAATACCAACCGACCTACACTGATAAGAAGTATTTGTGCAAAATTTCAAGCGGCTAGCTTTACTCCTTCGGAAGTTAGCGTGCTTTCGACAGACAGACGGACGGACGGACGGACGGACAGACGGACGGACGGACGGACGGACGGACAGACGGACGGACATGGCTAGATCGACATTAAATGTCGCGACGATCAAGAATATATATACTTTATGGGGTCTCAGACGAATATTTCGAGTAGTTACAAACAGAATGACGAAATTAGTATACCCCCCATCTTATGGTGGAGGGTATAAAAATGTCGCCAGCATTTTGTATATTTGTAGGGCATAAACAGCCCTGACAATTGAAAATGCGCACTCTAGAGGCTCAAGAAGTCAAGACCCAAGATCGGTTTATATGGCAGCTATATCAAAACATGAACCGATATGGCCCATTTACAATACCAACCGACCTACACTGATAAGAAGTATTTGTGCAAAATTTCAAGCGGCTAGCTTTACTCCTTCGGAAGTTAGCGTGCTTTCGACAGACAGACGGACGGACGGACGGACGGACGGACGGACGGACGGACAGACGGACGGACGGACGGACGGACGGACAGACGGACGGACATGGCTAGATCGACATTAAATGTCGCGACGATCAAGAATATATATACTTTATGGGGTCTCAGACGAATATTTCGAGTAGTTACAAACAGAATGACGAAATTAGTATACCCCCCATCTTATGGTGGAGGGTATAAAAATGTCGCCAGCATTTTGTATATTTGTAGGGCATAAACAGCCCTGACAATTTTTTCTGATGTTCACGTCGGGATTTGAACCCAGGCGTATGGCGACATATTCGGACATACTAACCTCTGCACCACGGTAGCCTCCTAAATAGAGAAAAAAGAATCATTCGCGTTTAATTAAGATTTTTTTTTTTCAATTTCAATAGGCTTTCTTTCTCTCTAGACCAAGAAACGATGCCTGTGCCAAGGTTGAAGACGAGGACCACAATTGCCACCTGCAAATCAAAATCAGAAGGCGATTATGTGTCGATTCGTAGCCTTATAAATGGATCTATCTATCTTCTTTCTGGGTATTTCAAACAAACGCACTAAGTTATAATACTCTGTACTACAGTAGTGGTGTAGGGTATAAAAAGGGAAAAAGAGAGTCATTGTGGGAAGTGATGCTAGTGCACATCACCAGTTTTAAGAAGTTTCGAAGATTAAAGAAAGGAGTATTCTCGAATACTAACGACCTGATAACACTTAATAAAGGTAACACCGCTACCTTTATTAATAGGATTAGGGAGGAGGTTTTAGATGTGACAATATGTGCGGAAAATCCAATCGAAGAGGTTCAAGATTGGAGGGTCTCCGTGGAGCACTCCTTCTCGGACCATAGCTACATTAGACATAGAATGGAAGAGTCAGAGTCGAATCCGGCGAAATCAACTGAAAACAAGTAAAAGCGTGCTAAGTTCGGCCGGGCCGAATCCTATATACCCTCCACCATGGATCGCATTTGTCGTGTCCTTTTTCCGGCATCTCTTCTTAGGCAAAAAAGGATATAAGAAAAGAGTTGCTCTGCTATTAAAACGATATCAAGATATGGTCCGGTTCGGACCACAATTAAATTATATGTTGGAGACCTGTGTAAAATTTCAGCCAATTCGTATAAGAATTGCGCCCATTGGGGCTCACAAAGTAAAATAGAGAGAACGATTTATATAGGATCTGTATCGGGCTATTGACCGATTCAGACCATAATAAACACGTTTGTTGATGGTCATGAGAGGATCCGTCGTACAAAATTTCAGGCATATCGGATAATAATTGCGACCTCTAGGGGTCAAGAAGTCAAGATCCCAGATCGGTTTATATGGCAGCTATATCAGGTTATGAACCGATTTGAACCTTATTTGACACAGTTATTGAAAGTAAAAATAAAATACGTCATGCAAAATTTCATTCAAATCGGATAAGAATTGTGCCCTCTAGAGGCTCAAGAAGTCAAGACCCAAGATCGGTTTATATGGCAGCTATATCAGGTTATGGGCGGATTCGAGCCATACTTGGCACACTTGTTGGGTATCATAACAAAACACGTCGTGCGAAATTCCATTCCAATCAGATAAGAATTGCGCCCTCTAGAGGCTCAAGAAGTCAAGACCCAAGATCGGTTCATATGGCAGCTATATCAGGTTATGGACCGATTTGAACCATACTTGGCACAGTTGTTGGATATCATAACAAAACACGTCGTGCAAAATTTCATTCTGATCGGGTAAGAATTGCGCACGCTAGAGGCTCAAGAAGTCAAGACCCAAGATCGGTTCATATGGCAGCTATATCAGGTTATGGACCGATTTGAACCATACTTGGCACAGTTGTTGGATATCATAACAAAACACGTCGTGCAAAATTTCATCCAAATCGGATAAGAATTGCGCACTCTAGAGGCTCAAGAAGTCAAGACCCAAGATCGGTTTATAGGGCAGCTATATCAAAACATGGACCGATATGGCCCATTTACAATACCAACCGACCTACACTAATAATAAGTATTTGTGCAAAATTTCAAATGGCTAGCTTTACTCCTTCGGAAGTTAGCGTGCTTTCGACAGACAGACGGACGGACGGACGGACAGACGGACGGACAGACGGACGGACATGGCTAGATCGACATAAAATGTCGCGACGATCAAGAATATATATACTTTATGGGGTCTCAGACGAATATTTCGAGTAGTTACAAACAGAATGACGAAATTAGTATACCCCCCATCTTATGGTGGAGGGTATAAAAATTTAGAAGACTTCTCAGCGCAAGACTTGGGCAAGATACTAAGATACTTTAGATTTTCCAAGCATAAAAGGTGTTAAGAACAATATGAACAGGAAAGCGACTGCAGTAGTGCGGTCTTTCAAAGAAAGTTGTCCTCTTCGAGAAAGTCCAAAGATTCGTCATTGTGTTTAAGTAAAAGGCGTGTATTTTTATACCCAACACCACATCGAAATATCCATTTCCGGCCCAGCAAAGTATATAGGTTTTGGATAGTCGTAAAATTCTAAGGCTAATTAACGATGTCTGTGTGCCTGTCAGTAACTCAGTAATTAAGGTTAAGTTCTTGAACGGACCAAATCGGCCAATATTAGGATATAGCTGTCATAAAGGCCGATCTGCCGATTAAGATCTGCAGCCCATTAAAGATGCATTTACTATCCAATTTGGCTGAAATCTGAAACATTGAGTTGTTGTAAGGTTCCCGACCCAAATATGATTCAGATCAGACAATATTTAGATATAGCTGCCATATAAACAGTTCTGCCGATAAGGTCTGATGCCTATAAAATCTCTATTTATTACGCAATTTCGCTTTAATTTAAAAAGTGAGTTTTTAACCCTCTCGACATCCGACCCAAATATGATTCAGATCATACGATATTTAGATATAGCTGCCATATAGACCGATCTGCCGACATAGTATCTATATCCTGAAAAGACGCATAGGCTATCCGATACCGCTGGAATTTGACTCTGTGGCTTGTATGGAGTTTCCCGTCATCTGATCCGAAAATGATTTAGATCAGACTATATTTAGATATAGCTGCCATATAAGCTGATATTCCAATTCAGGGGCTTAATCAAATATAAAACCGATCTATTTCCTGATTCCGCTATAACTGTGACTTGTTAATATAAGAGTTATCGGGACCTGAAACAAATATGATCTAGACCTGACCTTCTTAAGATATAACTATGAATATGGTAGTATAGTTTTAATAAAATAGGATGATTAATATATATATCCATGGTGCTAGGTACACAACACGTTTTTATACCCACCTACGGAGTATGGGGGTTATTCATTTTGTCATTCCGTTTGCAACACATCGAAATATCCATTTCCGACCCAGATTTGGATATAGTTGCCATAAAGACCGATCTCTTGAATTAAGGTTTTGGGTCAATAAAAGGAGCATTTATTGTCCGATTTCGGACAATCGAGATATCGGCCATATAGACCGATATCTCGATTTAAGGTCTTGGGCCCATAATAAATGTAAACACCATTTCAAAATAACATTGTGTGTCATTGGAACGATGTCATGCACCTCCCATTGCTCGATATACGCCTGCTGAAGGGCCTGCAAAATATGTCCATTTATGAGTCCTACAAAAACAGTGTTTTGGACTGACCTGCAACAGCACCAATTAAATAAGGCCTGCTGTTAACATTGTTTTTGCAGCACTGCAAAAAATGGGATATTTGTATGACCTAAAAAAGCAAAAAATAGAAAGAACCATTTTATTTTATTTTTAGGCAACATTGTTTGCCCCTTTTTCGCGTGTTAATTATTATTTTCATACCGCTTCAAAATTTTTCTAAAGTTCACTTTTTGCTGCCAGCGTTATTTGAACTCAAGTCCCTTCAAATGCAAAGCGCATACTCTACCAACTCAGCCACCACACAATTAATGTAATAAACGGCAAAAGCTTTACTTTAACTTAAAAACGAAATTGTAGCAGATGACAAACATGTACGGAGTGGGTGAACTTATTACAGGGCGGATGGATAGAGCTAGAATTTAGAAATTTGTCCTGAAAGACATCTGCTGAAAAAAAATTGGAAAAATAGTATTGGTACGGAGAAAACGTACGTTTAGTACAGCGATTGGTACTTTCTTTACAAATGGAGATATAGGTCTGAAATTTTGGATTTCGGTAGAACTAGGAAGTATATGATGGGTGACTTAATTATCTATTTAAAATTCTAACATTTTGGTAACAAAATTGGTACAATTTGGTGTTTTCTTTATAGATGTAGCTGCAGGTCCGGAATTTGGCATTTAGATACAATAAGGAAAAATATGATGGGTGACTAAATGATCTATTTAAAATTCGAACATTTTGGTAACAAAATTGGTAATATTTGGAATTTTCTTTATAGATGGAGCTTCAGGTTTTAATATTGGCATATAGGTTCAACTAGGAAAAATATGATGGGTGAAAAAATGATATATTCACAATTCGTACATGTTGGTAGTAAAATTTGTAAAATTTCGTACTTTCTTTATAGATGGAGCTGCAGGTCTGAAAATTTGCATGTCGGTAGAACTAGGAAATATATGATGAATAACTAAATGATCTTTTCAAAATTCCAACATTTTGGTACCAAAATTTTTACCATTTGTTACTTTCTTTATAGATGTAGCTACAAGTCTGAAGTTTGGCATGTATTTATAACCAGGAAAATATGAATGATCTAGCTAAAATTTCAACATTTTGGTACCAAAATTGGTACCATTCGGTAATTTCTTTACAGATGGTCTGAAATTTGATGTGAAGGTACAACGAGGAAAAATATGATGGGTGACTAAATGATCTATTTGAAACTCGTACATTGTTGTAGCAGAAAGTATAAAATAATACACATGAGCTAATCTTTGCCTACAGCTAACAGGAACAGATAGAATTAAGTAATTTGACAAACATTATCGCAATCTTGACCAAAATACTACTCAAACGTACAAAATGGTACACTCTTTACGAAATAAGATAAAGCTCTCAAAGTTGGAATACAGCTATACCTTGACGACAAATTTTGGGCGAACAGAAGATTTTTTTTTTTTCAAAATCATGTATTTAGGAACTAAGACATACAAAATGGTACTTTCTCGGTACGAATTGAGCTAAGCACTCAAAATTTGGAATTGGGAACACCTTGACATTAAATATAGGACGGCTAGAAGATTTCTTTTGAATTTGTACATTTAGGTACATACATACATACAAAATAATACATTGTTTACAGAGTGATCTTTAGCTCAAAATTAGGATACATCTATAGCTTCATGACAAATCTTGGGCGATCAAAAGATTTTTTTCAAATTGTACATTTAGGTACCAGAACATACAAAATGTTACTGTCTTTACCAATTGGGCTTTAGCACTCAAAATTGGGATTAATTTAAACTTTAACAATATATATTGGATACATAATTTTTCCGATATATTGTCATTCTTGGTACTATTTGGTATTTTCTTTAGGGAAGGGGACAGATATCTGAAATTTTTTATGAAGTTGTTACAAAACTTCATAACCTTATAAACTGAATGACTACCTTTGTTTGCGGAAGTCCTACACTAAAGAGGGGGTACCAAAAACGGGGATAGCGAAGCGGACTGCCGGGATGCTAGTTGTTAATAAATACATTCATGAAAATAACAATAATAATGTTTGTTTGTTTCTTCGTTTAAGTCTACAAATTTCAAAACCCATGCTTTGGAAACTAAATAGTGTAACTGCAGAGTCTAGCTCAATAAACTTCAATGTTGTTTGTTTTATTGTAGTACATAAATATACGAATATCTGATATACCTTTAGTTTACTATATCCCGAATTTCAGAGCTCTAGCTCAATACATAAGGAAAATGTCATTTTGTACGTTTTAGTAGTTAAATATTAAAATTTAAAAAAAATCTTCTAGTTGCCCACAATATATTGTATACTGTGTAACTGCATCTCAAATTTTAGAGCTTTAGCCAATTGTGCAAAAGAGAACTACTTTCTACGTTTTAGAAAGTAAATGAACGAATTTAAAAAAAAAAAAAACAAGTAAAAGTGTGCTAAGTTCGGCCGGGCCGAATCTTATATACCCTCCACCATGGAGCGCATTTGTCAGTTCTTTTCCCGGCATCGATTTATATAGGAGCTGTATCGGGCTATAGACCGATTCAGACCATAATAAACACGTATGTTGATGGTCATGAGAGAATCCGTCGTACAAAATTTCAGGCAAATCGGATAAGAATTGCGCTCTCTAGAGGCCCAAGAAGTCAAGACCCAAGATCGGTTTATATGGCAGCTACATCAGGTTATGGACCGATTTGACCCATACTTGGCACAGTTGTTGGATATCATAACAAAACACGTGGTGCAAAATTTCATTATAATCGGATAAGAATTGCGCACTCTAAAGCCTCAAGAAGTCAAGACCCAAGATCGGTTTATATGACAGGTATACCAGGTAATGGCCCGAATTGAACCATACTTAGCACAGTTGTTAGAAGTGACACTAAAACACTATGTGCAAAATTCTAGTCTCAGTCGGATAAGAATTGCGCCCTCTAGAGGCTCAAGAAGTCAAGACCCAATATCGGTTTATATGGCAGCTATATCAGGTTATAGACCGATTTGAACCACACTTGGCACAGTTATTGGATATCATAACAAAACACGTAGTGCAAAATTTCATTCAAATCGGAGAAGAATTGCGCACTCTAGAGGCTGAAGAAGTCAAGACTCAAGATCGGTTTATATGGCAGCTATATCAGGTTATGGACCGATTTGAACCATACTTGGCACAATTGTTGGATATCACAACGAAACACTTCGTGCAAAATTTCATTCCTATCGGATAAGAATTGCGCACTCTAGAGGCTCAGGAAATCAAGACCCAAGATCGGTTTATATGGCAGCTATATCAGGTTATGGACCGATTCAAACCATACTTAGCACAGTTGTTGGATATCATAACAAAACATGTCGTGCAAAATTTCATACCAATCGGATAAGTATTGCGCACTCTAGAGGCTCAAGAAGTCAAGACCCAAGATCGGTTTATATGGCAGCTATATCAAAACAAGGACCGATATGGCCCGTTTACAATACCAACCGACCTACACTAATAAGAAGTATTTGTGCAAAATTTCAAGCAGCTAGCTTTACTCCTTCGGAAGTTAGCGTGCTTTCGACAGACAGACGGACGGACAGACGGACGGACGGACAGACGGACGGACATGGCTAGATCGACATAAAATTTCACGACGATCAAGAATATATACACTTTATGGGGTCTCAGACGAATATTTCGAGTAGTTACAAACAGAATGACGAAATTAGTATACCCCCCATCTTATGGTGGAGGGTATAAAAATTTAGGTTTCTATATGTACAAATGCAATTTTTGCCCATGAACATTCCTCTAAGGAACAGGGGCAAACTTTTCACATACCAATGAGTGCAGTCCGATTAAATTTTAAGCTCAATGATAAGGGGCCCCTTTTTTAAAGCCGAGTCCGAACGGCGTGCCGCAGTGCGACACCTCTTTGGAGAGAAGTTTTACGTGGCATAGAACCTCACAAATGTTGCCAGCATTAGGAGGGGAAAACCACCGGTGAAAATTTTTTCTGATGGTCTCGCCAGGATTCGAACCCAGGCGTTCAGCGCCTATATGTACGATTTTCATAAAAGTTTTCTAGTCGCCCAATATATGCTTTCAAGTTACCAATTAAAACACAATTAGTAAGTTTTCTTCCACTTCTGGTACAATTTGTCACGACATAGCGCATTTTTGTCAAGACTGTGATAATTCGTATAAAGTTGCTTAACTCTAGCTGTCCCCGCTCGCTGTAGGAGAAAATAAGCTACTTCCTACTATTTAACACCTTTTGGTACCATTATGTACGAATAGATCATTTTACCACCCATCTCTACCCGCATCGTTTGGTACTAAAACGTACGAACTTAAAGAGATAATTTAGACACCTTACCTATTTTGTCTACGTTTACCTACATGCTAGATTTCAGACTTCTAGTTCCATCCATAAAGAAAGTACGAAATGATACAAATTGTGGTACCAAAATGTTCGAATTGAGAATGAATAGCCACCCATCATATATTTCAAGCCAAATTTTAGACCTCTAGCTCCATCTGTAAAGAAAGTACCAAATGGTATTAATTGCTGCACTAAATGTACGTTTTCTTCAGTTACCAGTACTTATTCTCCATTTTTATACCCACCACCGGAGGATGGGGGTATATTCATTTTGTCATTCCGTTTGCAACACATCGAAATATCCATTTCCGACCCTATAAAGTATATATATTCTTGATCAGCGTAAAAATCTAAGACGATCTAGACATGTCCGTCCGTCTGTCCGTCTGTCTGTTGAAATCAAGGTACAGTCTTCAAAAATTGAGATATTCAGCTGAAACTTTGCACATATTCTTTTTTTGTCCATAAGCAGGTTAAGCTCGAAGATGGGCTAAATCGGACTATATCTAGATATAGCTCCCATATAGACCGATCCGCCGATTTAGGGTCTTTGGCCCATAAAAGCCAGATTTATTATCCGATTTTGCTGAAATTTCGGACAGTGAGTTGCCTTAGGCCCTTCGACATCCTTCGCCAGTTTGGCCCAGATTGCTCCAGTTTTGGATATAGCTGCCATATAGACCGATCCTCCGATTTAGGGTCTAAGACCCATAAAAGCCAGATTTATTGTCCGATTTTGCTGAAATTTGGGACAGTGAGTTGTCTTAGGCCCTTCGACATCCATTGTCAATTTGACTCAGATCGGTTCAGATTCGGATATAGCTGCCATATAGACCGATCTCTCGATTTAGGGGTTTGAGCCCATAAAAGGCGCATTTATTGTCCGATGTCGCCGAAATTCGGGACAGTGAGTTGTGATAAAACTTTCGATATTATTTTTCAATTTGGCTCAGATCGGTCCAGATTTGGATATAGCTGCAATATAGACCGATCTCTTGATTTAAGGTTTTGTGGCCATAAAGGCGCATTTATTGTCCGATTTCGCCGAAATTTGGGACAGTGAGTTTTGTTAGGCTCTTCGACATGTATCTGCAACTTGGTCGAAATCGGTCCAGACCGATATCTCGATGAAAAGCTTTGGCCCAATAAAAGGCGCTTTTATAATCCGATTTCACTAAAATTTGACACTGTGACGTATAATTTTCGACGTCCGTGTCGTTTATGGTTCAGAACGGTTTATTTTTAGATATAGCTACTAAAAAGAGCAAAATTTTGTTTTAGACAGATGAACAATGACTTGTATTTATTAGTATTTGGTCCAAATCGGAACATATTTCTATATAGCTGCTAGGGGTCATAAGATATGCATTTTTCCCCGGATTTGACGAAAGGTGGTTTATATATATACCCGAGGTGGTGGGTATCCAAAGTTCGGCCCGGCCGAACTTAACCCCTTTTTACTTGTTTTCTTTTAACCCTCATCATTTTGCACAGATGTTTTTATACCCTCCACCATAAGATGGGGGTATACTAATTTCGTCATTCTGTTTGTAACTACTCGAAATATTCGTCTGAGACCCCATACAGTATATATATTCTTGATCGTCGTGAAATTTTATGTCGATCTAGCCATGTCCGTCCGTCTGTCCGTCCGTCCGTCCGTCTGTCTGTCGAAAGCACGCTAACTTCCGAAGGAGTAAAGCTAGCCGCTTGAAATTTTGCACAAATACTTCTTATTAGTGTAGGTTGGTTGGTATTGTAAATGGGCCATATCGGTACATGTTTTGATATAGCTGCCATATAAACCGATCTTGGGTCTTGACTTCTTGAGCCTCTAGAGTGCGCAATTCTTATCCGATTGGAATGAAATTTTGAACGACGTGTTGTGCTATGATATCCAACAACTGTGCCAAGTCTAGTTCAAATCGGTTTATAACCTGATATAGCTGTCATATAATCCGATCTTGGGTCTTGACTTCTTGAGCCTCTAGAAGGCGCAATTCTTATCCGACCAGAATGAAATTTTGCACGACGTGTTTGGTTATGATATCCACCAACTGCGCCAAGTATGGTTCAAATCGGTCCATAACCTGATATAGCTGTCATATAAACCGATCTTGGGTCTTGACTTCTTGAGCCTCTAGAGCCTCTAGAGTGCGCAATTCTTATCCGATTGAAATGAAATTTTGCACCACGTGTTTTGTTATTATATCCAACAACTGTGCCAAGTATGGTTCAAATCGGTCCATAACCTGATATAGCTGTCATATAAACAGATCTGGGGACTTGGCTTCTTGAGCCTCTAGAGGGCGCAATTCTTATCCGATTGGAATGAAATTTCGCACGACGTGTTTTGTTATGATACCCAACAACTGTGCTAAGTATGGTTTAAATCGGTTCATAACCTGATATAGCTGCCATATAAACCGATCTTGGGTCTTGACTTATTGAGCCTCTAGAGGGCACAATTCTTATCCGATTTGAATGAATTTTTGCACGAGGTATTTCGTTATGATATTCAACAACTGTGCCAAGTATGGTTGAAATCGGTCTATAACCTGATATAGCTGTCATATAAACAGATCTGGGGATTTGATTTCTTGAGCTTCTAGAGGGCGCAATTCCTATCCGATTTGGCTGAAATTTTGCATGACGTATTTTATTTTTACTTTCAACAACTGTGTCAAATAAGGTTCAAATCGGTTTATAACCTGATATAGCTGCCATATAAACCGATCTGGGATCTTGACTTCTTGACCCCTAGAGGTCGCAATTATTATCCAATATGCCTGAAATTTTGTACGACGGATCCTCTCATGACCATCAACAAACGTGTTTATTATGGTCTGGATCGTTCTCTCTATTTTACTTCGTGAGCCCCAATGGGCGCAATTCTTATACGAATTGGCTGAAATTTTACACAGGTCTCCAACATATAATTTAATTGTGGTCCGAACCGGACCATATCTTGATATCGTTTTAATAGCAGAGCAACTCTTTTCTTATATCCTTTTTGCCTAAGAAGAGATGCCGGGAAAACAACTGGACAAATGCGATCCATGGTGGAGGGTATATAAGATTCGGCCCGGCCGAACTTAGCACGCTTTTACTTGTTTAAATTAAATTTTAAAATTCTACCTTTATACAGAAAGTAGAAAGTTCATCCATTTCTCACCTTTTTGGTACTTTTTTGGTACCTTAATGTACTCATTTCCAAAGTCATCGATTCATGGTTGCCATGGTGTACCTTAGTTCCAAAATTCAGAGCTCTAGCTCAATTAACAAAGATAGTACCAAATAGTACCATTTGGGGCACTAAGCTTACTATTTCTTCCACTTCCGGTTCTATTCTCAACAATTTTTTCAACGTACCTTATTTTTCCAATTGAGCTCAAAAACCATTATCCTAGTACTTGCCGTTCACCCTACACAAACATGCACCTTTCGCACTATATTGGTACTATAGTACCTTAACGAACGAATATCGTCAACGAATATGACATTCGTGCAAAATGTCATAATTCTAGCTTTAACCGTTTGGGCTGATCAGCCAGTCAGTACATCACGCGTGGCTTTTATATATATTGAAGAAGAGAATATTTTAATTAATTTGCTTTGGATCATTTTGAGCTCAAATTTAGCCATGCTTACTGTACTATTTGGAGAAATGGTGGAGCAGTCAGTATCGCATCTTTTGAAGCCGATAAGCAGACATATTAAAACAACCATTTTGAGAAGTTGAGTGGGTAGGTGTAAGAGCATTTTCACTCAATGGAAAAAAGTCGAAAATATGTGTTATTGCATGCATATTTTGAGAAGTTGTGACGGATGGTGCATTGATTCCTAACAGAGTTATATTTATATGACTGCATGTTGGGAGCGGTATGTGTTTCCGCCACTGGGGTGGATGAATGCGTAGATCGTTTGCTTTGAAAACGGAAGGTTCTTTGTTCAACTCTCGGCTGCGATGAAGGCAAAGTTTTAACTTCATTTATAATTTAAATTATTCATATAAAGTTTGTCTTCTTCAAAGAAACTGAGCATTGAGAGAAGGTGGTGGTGAGGAAAGGAGCGAACATGTTTGAGTCTAAGTAGTTATTATACCCTCCACCATAAGATGGGGGGTATACTAATTTCGTCATTCTGTTTGTAACTACTCGAAATATTCGTCTGAGACCCCATAAAGTATATATATTCTTGATCGTCGCGACATTTTATGTCGATCTAGCCATGTCCGTCCGTCCGTCTGTCTGTCGAAAGCACGCTAACTTCCGAAGGAGTAAAGCTAGCCGCTTGAAATTTTGCACAAATACTTCTTATTAGTGTAGGTCGGTTGGTATTGTAAATGGGCCATATCGGTCCAAGTTTTGATATAGCTGCCATTTAAACCGATCTTGGGTCTTAACTTCTTGAGCCTCTAGAGTGCGCAATTCTAATCCGATTGAAATGAAATTTTGCACTACGTGTTTTGTTATGATATCCAACAACTGTGCCAAGTATGGTTCAAATCGGTCTCTGTTTTGATATAGCTGCCATATAAACCGATCTTGGGTCTTGATTTCTTGAGCCTCTAGAGGGTGCAATTCTTATTCGATTTGAATGAATTTTGGCACGACGTCTTTTGTTATGATATCCAACAACTGTGCCAAGTATGGTTTAAATCGGTCCATAACCTGATATAGCTGCCATATAAACCGATCTTGGGTCTTGACTTCTTGAACCTCTAGAGTGCGCAAATCTTATCCGATTGAAATGAAATTTTGCGCGACGTATTTTGTTATGATATCCAACAACTGTGTCAAGTATGGTTTAAATCGGTCCATAACCTGATATAGCTGCCATATAAACCGATCTTGGGTCTTGACTTCTTGAGCCTCTAGAGTGCGCAATTCTTATCCGATTTGAATGAATTTTGGCACGTAGTATTTTGTTATGATATCCAACAATTGTGACAAGTATGGTTTAAATCGGTCCATAACCTGATATAGCTGCCATATAAACCGATCTTGGGTCTTGACTTCTTGAACCTCTAGAGGGCGCAAATCTTATCCGATTGAAATGAAATTTTGCACGGTGTATTTTGTTATGATATCCAACAACTGTGCCAAGTATGGTTCAAATCGGTTCATAATCTGGTATAGCTGTCATATAAACCGATCTTGGGTCTTGACTTCTTGAACCTCTAGAGGGCGCAATAATCATCCGATTTAACTGAAATCTTGCACATAGTGTTTTGGTATTACTTTCAACAACTGTGCTAAGTATGATTCAAATCGGTTCATAATCTGGTATATTTGTCATATAAACCGATCTTGGATCTTGACTTCTTGAGCCAATTGAGGGCGCAATTCTCATCGGATTTGGCTGAAATTTTGCATGAGGTGTTTTGTTATGACTTCCAATAACTGTGCTAAGTATGGCGTAAATCGATATAGAAACTGATATAGCTGCCATATAAACCGATCTAGGATCTTGACTTCTTGAACCTCTAGAGGGCGCAATTCTCATCCGATTTGGCTGAAATTGTGTGCAAGGCCTTCTCTCATGACCTTCAACATACGTGTCTAGTATGGTCTGAATCGATCAATAGCTTGATACAGCTCTTATATAAACCTATCTCCCGATTTTGCTTCTTGAGCCCCTACAAGGCGCAATTCTTATCCGAATGAACTGAAATATTATACAATGACTTCTACAATGTCAATCAGCATTCATTTATGGTCCGAATCGGACTATAACTTGTTTTTTAGCTACGTTCAACTGAAATAATATGGCATTATTTTTTGACAACTTGTATGCTAAGGCATAAGTACATATTTTTGAACTATTGGTATGCTTATGCGGAAGGACTTTCCTCCTAGGAGATCGCCATCTAAAAGTAATTAGAAACAATGCCTTAAAATAAGTAGTTATTAGTTTTTGAATGAGCTTACCTTTCTGGCTATATCGTAATGAGAGAATTTGCTGGGATTGGCCTCCTTCTTACTTCCTTTCAGTAATAGCCTCGTCTTTTCACGATCTGGATCCCTATGGCATTTTTGCTGCCTTACCGACCGTTTCGCTGTGCCACAAGGTTGTATGAGCATTCATCGCCCACGCCCTTAACTCGGACTGTGTCCCGAAGGGCTTCGGATTAACCAAGTTTATTGGTCCTTTGACCTTCACCGCAAAATCGTCTGCCCTTTCATTCTCCTTTATGGGCAGGCACCTAATCGATGAGGATTTTGCCATCCTCAGAGAAGCCGTTAATCTCCTTCTTACACTGCAAAACTGTTCGTGACCTTACCGCCATGGTTGTTATTGCCCTTATGACAATTTTACTGCCCGTAAAGATGTTCGCACTTGACGTCCTCGCGTTAGCAGCACACCACCTGACGTATTCCACCTGCATGACCGTATTATGGTCAGGCAGTCTAAAACAGATCTCAGTCCTTAGGCTCTCAATGTAGACCCCTAGGCCAACACTGTCCTCTTGCTTTGATCCATTCGTGTAAGAATGCTCTATAACTTCTCCACTTTTTCTATTCTAACTTTTAAAGAGGTGGTCCTTGGGTGTACTCTGAAAAACTAGGACTGGTCATATCCAGAAGGATACCCGACCACAATGGTGTGCATCAAGCTGTAATTCTTGCAATTAAAGAAGTAGTGGAATAGCAAATATACTGGGTTGTCAAATAAATAACTGCCATTTTGTTCGATAACCTTTTGCCATCTTCCTGGCAAATTTAGTATTCCACGCTCATAGAACTTCTGGCCTTTATCTGCAAAAAACTGAACCAAGTGCGATTTTATAGCCTCATGATTGCCGAAAGTTTTACCATTTCAGGAGTTCTGCAAAGATCGAAATAAATGGTAGTGTGATGGTGCAAGGTCAGGGCTATATGGTGGATGCATCAAAAGTTCCCTGCCAAGCTCACTCAGTTTTTGGCGAGTGATCAAAGATGTGTGCGGTCTAGCGTTGTCCTGGTGGAATACGATTTGACCAATTCTGGTCGATTCTCCTTGATGGCTGTATTCAATTTGTCCAACTGTTGACAGTAAACATCCGAATTAATCGTTTGGTTCGTTGGAAGCAGCTCAAAATATACCACACCCTTCCAATCCCACCAAACAGACAGCATAACCTTCTTTTGGTGGATATCAGGCTTTCAAGTGGTTTGAGCTGGTTCATGGTGACCATGAACCATGATAATAATAATAATAATTTCGTCATTCTGTTAGTAACTACTCGAAATATTCGTCTGTCCATCTGCCCGTCCGTCCGTCCGTCTGTCTGTCGAAAGCACGCTTACTTCCGCAGGAGTAAAGCTAGCCGCTTGAAATTTTGCACAAATACTTCTTATTAGTGTAGGTCGGTTGGTATTGTAAATGGGCCATATCGGTCCATGTTTTGATATAGCTGCCATATAAACCGATCTTGGGTCTTGACTTCTTGAGCCTCTAGAGTGCGCAATTCTTATCCGATTGGAATGAAATTTTGCACTACGTGTTTTATTATGATAACCAACAACTATGCCAAGTATAGTTCAAATCGGTCCATAACCTGGTATAGCTGCCATATCAACCGATCTTGGGTCTTGACTTCTTGAGCCTCTAGAGCTCGCAATTATTATCCGATTTGCCGGAAATTATATACTACGGATCCTCTCATGACCGTAAACATACGTGTTTATTATGATCTTAATCGGTCTATAGCCCGATACAGCTCCCATATAAATCGATCTCTCTATTTTACTTCTTGAGCCCCCAAAGGGCGCAATTCTTATTCGAATTGGCTGACATTTTACACAGGTCTCCAATATAATAATTGTAGAGCAAATCTTTTCTTATAACCTTTTTTGCCTAAGAAAAGATGCCGGGAGAAGAACTCGGCAAATGCGGCCGAACTTAGCACGCTTTTACTTGTTACAACTACTTCAACTAAAGAATTTGTTAAAAGTCAACAAAATTTTAATAATTTTGTCTGTCAAGTCTCTTGTAGAGACTTACGTACTTCAACAATAGTCTTTGATTCAATGCTAAAACTCTTTGAGAATTAAAAGTTTTACATACAAATTTGGTAGTTGAGTTTTTCTAAGAGCTATTTTTATACCCTCCACCATAGGATGGGTGTATACTAATTTCGTCATTCTGTTTGTAGCTCCTCGAAATACGCGTCTGAGACCCCATAAAGTATATATATTCTTGATCGTCATGACATTTTAAGTCGATCTAGCCATGTCCATCCGTCTGTCCGTCCGTCCGTCCGAGTAAAGCTAGCCGCTTGAAATTTTACACAAATACTTTTTATAAGTGCAGGTTGGTTGGTATTGTAAATGGCCAAATCGGTCCATGTTTTGATATAGCTGCCATTAAACCGATCTTGGGTCTTGACTTCTTGAGCCTCTACAGGGCGCAATTCTCGTCCGATTTAACTGAACTTCCAACAACTGTGTCATGTACTATTGAAGTCGGTTCATAATCTGGTATAGTTGTCATATAAACCGATCTTAGATATTGACTTCTTTAGCCAATAGATTTGGTAATTCTCATCCGATTTGGCTAAAATTTTCCAATATGTGTTTTGTTGTGAGTTTCAATAACTGTGCGAAGTATGGCGTAAATCGATAAATAATCTGATATAGCTGCCATATAAACCGATCTGGGATCTTGACTTCTTGAGCCTCTAAAGGGCGCATTTCTCATCCGATTTGGCTGAAATACAACGGCTTCTGTCATGATCTTAAATACACGTGTATTATATGGTCTGAATCGATCGATAGCTTGATACAGCTCCCATATAAATCTATCTCCCGATTTTGTTTCTTCAGCCCCTACAAGGCGCAATTCTTATCTGAGTGAACTGAAATATTACACAACGACTTCTTCAATTTTCAGCATTCATATATGGCCCGAATCGGACAGTTCTTATACTATATTCTTTGTTTGCCCAAAAAGAGATATCGCGCATAGAACTCGACAAATGCGATCCATGGTGTGGGGTATATAAGATTCGGCCCGGCCGAACTTAGCACGCTCTTACTTGTTTCTGTGTATATATTTTTCTTCACAATCCTTTATGATTTCTCTATTAAATGAGAAGCTCTCATCCATTATTCTTTCCTGGGCGCCCCGGTAACGGAGTTGGTAGCGTGCTCGAAGTGCCAGTGCGGAGGTCATGGGTTCGATTCCCACTAGGTGTCTTGGTCTGTCGCAATTGTGGTATCACAATGGACTTAAAATTGTCTAAGTGAGTCTATAAAGGACTGGCACTCTTACCTAACATACCTTACCTATTCTTTCCCAACGTTTTATTTTAAGTTCTTACGTTTAGGAAATTTGTTAACTGCTATCATCTACAAATATTCTATTCACTCTGATTTGTCCTATGCACATTAATGATACACTTTATGGTAGCTGTTAACTTTTTAAACGTTTCTCTCTGGATGCGCAAGTTAAAGCCAAATTACAATAAAAATTTAAATATCCATGGATAATCGCTAATTGTGCTGATACAGAAGATCAACTAGCATATACTGGTACACACATACAAATATGGCTTGTCATAACAACTTCATTTTTATCGTTATACGCAGCATATGCCAAATATAATGCGAATCTTTAAATTGTACGTGCTCTTTGGGTTGCACAAGATTTTCTTAAGAAGAAAAGGCTGAGAAATTCATTTTCATTTTCTGTGCGTTTGTTGTTTATAAGTGAAAGGTAAACATAACATCTTATGTTTCCGTTTTGTGGAGCGATTCAACGTGGAAGCAAAAAATTTTAATGCTGCAAGTTAAACTGAACTTACGCGTATGTCATACTATTCTCCCAAACGGATTCATTTAATGGCCAACATAAAAAGTAACATTTCAATTGAGATAATGCAGCGTGATATTTGTATTCTTGAAGCGGTATTAGGGAAATAATATAAATTTATAGTATTATGCATTCGAACGTATGCCATGGTGAAATGACTTTACCAATAATATTTTTACATGACTTTCATAAAAATCGTCTACTCGTGAGGGATTTGGTGTACTTTGAGCAATTGGCGACACACAGTGGCGTTAAGTTGCCAACAACTTTGTTGTGAGGAATTTGAAAATATTTGCCATATTCGGTTGACTACTCATAGAAAGGACATGGAGGCCACCGTAACTCGGTGGATAGCTTGGGTTCGAATCCTGACGAGAACATCAGAAGCAATTTTTCAGCGGCCCAAGGAGGTGTCGCACTGTGGCACGCCGTTCGGACTCGGCTATAAAATTTTCTGTGACAAGACCGATGACGTTTATGATGCCGCCAACATGATGAAGTTGTTCTCAAAAACCCAAATCGTGCAAACCGAAACTTTTTTGGAGGCCATGCTGAGGCTTTTGATGAAAACACATTTTCACAGAATATGATGGGACATACGAAAACACCAGGATTTATTGACGGGGGCTCGTCATTATGGACTTTATTTTAAAACAAGCCTTGTAAAACTTTTAGCCGTTAAATTTATATTCTCGCGTTGATTACCCCCAAACTATTACAGTTCGGCATTAAATATAAGGTGTCGGACCATCTGGCGCCTCATCACAACGTGCTTGGAATTCCTTTGTATAACGAAGGTCTGTCAGGTCGGGTGTTAATACCAAAAGTTTACGAGAAATGGATTGAGGACCAACCCAAAGAGATCGAGTTGGTGTTCTTCACTCGGAGATATAAGATGAGGATTTCAGACTCTACTCCTTGGATGGTACCACTCTGCAGGTGTCAAGGGAGACGAAATTCCTAGATGTAGTCCTCACTGTCCTGGAAAAGGAATACGGAGGAAAGGTGCTTTCTCTTCCTGCAGACGTATATTCGGTAGGAAGTGGGCAATTAGCCCGATGATGAAATACTGCATGTAGACACCCATTGTAAAACCAGTGCTAACATATGGCATATATAATACCAGTGCTGACTGGTATGGTGGAAAGCTGTGGAGATGAGTACATGGACCAAGATACTTCGAAAAGTACAGAAACTTACCTGGGCCGGGATCACGGGGGCGTTAAGATTCACACCGCAGGCGGATCCGGAAGCGATGAGTAGTTTACAACCTGGTGAAGTATAAAATCAGGGATATGCCGTTAAGGTTGTGGTTAGGATGAGGGAACTGGTCAT
This sequence comes from Stomoxys calcitrans, assembly GCF_963082655.1. Classification (NCBI taxonomy): domain Eukaryota; kingdom Metazoa; phylum Arthropoda; class Insecta; order Diptera; family Muscidae; genus Stomoxys; species Stomoxys calcitrans. The sequence goes on from NC_081552.1 coordinate 59,382,180, forward strand.
GATCCATTTCGGAACCATGGATGCAGGAGGTAGGCTAAGCAGAGTCCCCGTCTACCTTTCTCCAAGACGTTTCGTTTCGGGAGTGGTTATTGTGGATTCGCTTTCCCGGAAGCGAAGAGTGTTAGCCGGATGCTGTGTTTGAGTTGGATGAGACCTCAGTCTTCACTGACGGCCCCTGGATGGAGTCAGGAACGGGACTGGGGGTTTACTGGCAGGAACTCGAGATCGGTATGTCAGTTAGACTGCTGGACGGGTGCACGATCTTTGAGACACAGGTCTGTGCGATTATGTTGGCCACAAAGGAAATCCGGAGGATAGACCTGCCACCTTCGAAATTTAGGATATATGGGTGTGTACAGCAGTGACGTACTCAAGAATTTATTTTGGGGGCTCACCCCACATATTTAAAAAAAAAAAAATTGGAAACACTCTTCTGTTATGGCTGGTAGAATGTCCAATTGTCACAGTTGAAAGCACATATCAAATCAGGAGATCGGTTTATATGGGAGTTACATCAGGTTATAGACCGAATAAGACCGTACTTGACACAGTAATTGGAAGTCGTAACAGAACACTACATGTGAAATTTCAGCGAAAACCGCCAAAAAATTGCTGCTTGTAAGAGCTCAATAATTCAAATCGGGAGATCGGTTTATATCGGACCTATATCATGTTATCGACCGATTGGGTGCGTACTTGGCACAGTTGTTGGAAGTCATAATAGAACACGTTCTGCATAGTTCAGTCAAATCGTATACTCAGGAAGCCAAATCGGGAAATCGGTTTATATGGGAGCTATATTGGATTATGCACCGATTTAAATCGTACTTGGCACAGTTGTTGGAAGCCATAACAGAACACCACGTGCAAAATTTTCGCCAAATCCGACTAAAATTGCGTCTTGTAAGGGCTCAATAACTGAAGTCAGGAGATCGCTTTATATGAGAGCTATTTCCAAATCTGAACCGATATGGCCCGTTTGCAAACATTATCGACCTGCATGAATAGTTAATATCTGTGCAAAATTTTAAGCGGCTAGCTCTATGCGTTCGATCGTTATAGTGATTTCGCTATGGTGATTTCGACAGGCGGATGGATCGACTCGAGGTATTACAAACGGAATGACTAGATTAGTATACCCCCATCCTATGGTGGTTTTATACAGACCTTATTTTAAAAGTTATACAATTTTTTTAACGAAACTTATAGGAGTTATCACATATATATATCTAATTTGGGATAGATATTTATTTATCGAGTAAATATTACCAAACAATGTATTTTCTTTAGATGTTCTTGCTGTTGTTTTCTTGTACCTGGTAGCCATTTGTCTGTTTTTCTTGTGGTTTTTATCATTGGGCACATCAGCATTTTTGCACCTTATGCGAAACTTTTAAAATTAACACTTTGCGAGTTTACCATCCCCGCTTGACCGATCTGCGCAACAAACAATACTAACTGCACTTACCTCAACCAAAAAAGGGAAAAGTGTGTAGTGTGTGCGAATGATTATTTACTTGTGTGCGAATATTTTTGGACATAACGCATCTAATCGCTAAAATACTCACCCTTTCTCCCTAGAAGGAGAGGCACAAGAGAATAACTATAAGCCCGGTAAACGAATAATCGCTTGCGGCTATCGAAATACTTTTGCCATTAAAGAGTTTTTGGTTTTACAACAAAACAAGGGTCCGTTCACCGTTGGCGAAGCTGCTAAAGGGTTCACAATACACAAAGTTAGTTACCTTCAATAGTGCTAAGAGTATGGCTAACGTTCGATGTGTTGTAACGAAACGTTAGACAATTACAATAAAAGAAAAACTTCGTAATAAAAGTATTTTGTCTGTCGTAAAATGTCCCAAACGTTTTATTCTTATACCCACCACCAAAAAATGGGGAAAAATCCCTTATGTCATTTCGTTTGCAACACATCGTATATATATTCTTAATCCTGTTTAAAAGATTTAACCATGTGCGCTACATGGTTTAACAAGTAAAAGCGTGCTAAGTTCGGCCGGACCGAATCTTATATACCCTTTACCATGGATCGCTTATGTCGAGTTCTTTTCCCGGCTTCTCTCCTTAGGCAAAAAAGGATATAAGAAAAGATTTACTCTACTATTAGACCGATATCAAGATATGGTCCAGTTTGGACCACAATTAAGTTATATGTTGGAGACCTCTGTAAAATTTCAGTCAATTCGAATAAGAATTGCACCCTTTGGGGGCTCATGAAGTAAAATAGAGAGATAAATTTATATGGGAGCTGTATCGGGCTATAGACCGATTCAGTCCATAATAAACACATATGTTGATGGTCAAGAAGTCAAGTCCCCAGATCTGTTTATATGACAGCTATGTCAGGTTATAAACCGATTTGAACCAAACTTAACACAGTTGTTGGATATCATAACAAAATACTTTGTGCAAAATTTCATTTCAATCGGATACGAATTGCGCATTCTAGATGCTCAAGAAGTCAAGACCCAAGATCGGTTTATATGGCAGCTATATCAGGTTATGGACCGATTTTAATCATACTTGGCACAGTTGTTGGATATTATAACAAAACACGTCGTACAAAATTTCATTCCAATTGCGCACTCTAGAGGCTCAAGAAGTTAAGACCCAAGATCGGTTTATATGGCAGCTATATCAAAACATGGACCGATATGGCTCATTTACAATACCAACCGACCTACACTAACAAACAGTATTTGTGCAAAATTTCAAGCCACTAGCTTTACTCCTTCGGCAGTTAGCGTGCTTTCGACAGACAGACGGACGGACAGACGGATGGACATGGCTAGATCGACATAAAATGCCGCGACGATCAAGAATATATATACTTTATGGGGTTTCAGAGGAATATTTCGAGTAGTTACAAACAGAATGACGAAATTAGTATACCCCCCATCCTATGGTGGATGGTATAAAAATATCGCACTTACTAATTTGAGCCGACTAAATATCAAGACACGTCCTTATGTCCAGTAGAGGTCTTAGGCCCATAAATGCCATATTTATTTTTGGGACAGTGAGTTGTGTTGGAACCTTCAAAATACTCCGTACATTTGGCTTAGATCGGTCCAGATTTGAATATAGCTGCGATATAGACCGATCCTCCGATTTAGTGTCTTAGGCCCATAAAAGTCACATTTATTATCCGATTTTGAAAAATTTGGGACAGTGAGTTGTGTAAGGCCCTTCGAATTCCTTCGTTAATTAAGCCCTGATCGGCTCAGATTTGGATAAAGCTGCCATATAGACCGATTTCCCGATTTAAGGTTTTGGGCCCATAAAAAGCGCATTTGTTGTCCGATTTCGCCGAAATTTGGGACTGTGAGTTACGTTAAGCCCCTTGACATAATTCTGCAATATCGCAAAGATCGGTCCAGATTTGGATATAGCTGCCGTATAGACCGATATATCGGTTTTAGGTTTCGGGTCCATAAAAGGCGCATTTATTGTCCATTGTTGCTGAAATTTGAGACAGTGAGTTTAGTTGGGCTCCTCGACGTTCTTTTTCAATTTGGCCCAGATCGGTTAATATTTGAGTATAGCTGCCATATGGATTGATCTCTCGATTGAAGGTTTTGGGCCCAAAAAGGCGCATTTATAATCCAATTTCACTGAAATTTGACACAGTGACTTATGTTAGGATTTTAGACATCCGTGTCGTATATGGTTCAGATCGTTTTATTTTTATATATAGCTACTAAAAAGATCACTTATTGTTATGTACAATTGAACAATGACCTGTACTTATTAGCATTTGGTCCAAATCGGAACATATTTCGATATAACTGCTATGGGACATAAGGTATGAAATTTTCACCTAATGATGATGAAAGGTGGTTTACATATATACCCGAGGTGGTGGGTATCCAAAGTTCGGCTCGGCCGAACTTAACGCTTTTTTATACCCTCCACCATAAGATGGGGGGTATACTAATTTCGTCATTCTGTTTGTAACTACTCGAAATATTCGTCTGAGACCCCATAAAGTATATATATTCTTGATCGTCGTGAAATTTTATGTCGATCTAGCCATGTCCGTCCGTCCGTCCGTCCGTCCGTCCGTCCGTCCGTCCGTCCGTCCGTCTGTCTGTCGAAAGCACGCTAACTTCCGAAGGAGTAAAGCTAGCCGCTTGAAATTTTGCATAATACTTCTTATTAGTGTAGGTCGGTTGGTATTGTAAATGGGCCATATCGGTCAATGTTTTGATATAGCTGCAATATAAACCGATCTTGGGTCTTGACTTCTAGAGCCTCTAGAGTGCGCAATTCTTATTCGATTGGGATGAAATTTTGCACGACGTGTTTTGTTATGATATCCAACAACTGTGCCAAGTATGGTTCAAGTCGGTCCATAACCTGATATAGCTGCCATATAAACCGATCTTGGGTCTTGACTTCTTGAGCCTCTAGAGTGCGCAATTCGTATCCGATTGGAATAAAATTTTGCACGACGTGTTTCGTTATTATATCCAACAACTGTGCCAAGTATGGTTCAAATCGGTCCATAACCTGATATAGCTGCCATATAAACCGATCTTGGGTCTTGACTTCTTGAGCCTCTAGAGTGCGCAATTCTTATCCGATTGGAATGAAATTTTGCACGACGTGTTTTGTTACGATATCCAACAACTGTGCCAAGTATGGTTCAAATCGGTTCATAACCTTAAGTCAAGACCAAATCGGTCCATAAACCGTTATTGGGTCTTGACTTCTTGAGCCTCTAGAGGGCGCAATTCCTATCCGATTTGAATGAATTTTGGCACGTAGTATTTTGTTATGATATCCAACAACTGTGCTGAATATGGTTCAAATTCAAACCTTATATAGCTGCCATATAAACCGATCTGGGATCTTGACTTCTTGAGCCTCTAAAGGTCGCAATTATTATCCGATTTGCCTGAAATTTTGTACGACGGATTCTTTCATGACCATCAACATACGTGTGTATTATGATCTGAATCGGTCCATAGCCCGATACAGGTCCCATATAAATCGATCTCTCTATTTTACTTTTTGAGCTCACAAAGAGCGCAATTCTTATTCGAATTGGCTGACATTTTACACAGGTCTCCAATATATAATTTAATTGTGGTCCAAACGGGACCATATCTTGATATCGCTCTAATAGCAGCGCAAATCTTTTCTTATATCCTGTTTTGCCTAAGAAGAGATGCCGGGAAGAAAACTCGACAAATGCGATCCATGGTGGAGGGTATATAAGATTCGGCCCGGCCGAACTTAGCACGCTTTTACTTGTTTCTTGTTTTTATACCCTCCACCATAGGATGGGGGGTATACTAATTTCGTCATTCTGTTTGTAACTACTCGAAATATTCGTCTGAGACCCCATAAATTATATATATTCTTGATCGTCGTGATATTTTATGTCGATCTAGCTATGTCCGTCCGTCTGTCCGTCCGTCCGCCCGTCCGTCCGTCTGTCTGTCGAAAGCACGCTAACTTCCGAAGGAGTATAGCTAGCCGCTTGAAATTTTGTACAAATACTTCTTATTAGTGTAGGTCGGTTGGCATTGAAAATGGGCCATATCGGTCCATGTTTTGATATAGCTGCCATATAAACCGATCTTGGGTCTTGACTTCTTGAGCCTCTAGAGGGCGCAATTCTTATCCGATTTGAATGAATTTTGGCACGACATAATTTCTTATGATATTCAACAACTGCGCCAAGTATGGTTTAAATCGGTCCTTAACCTGATATAGCTGCCATATAAACCGATCTTGGGTCTTGACTTCTTGAGCCTCTAGAGTGCGCAATTCTTATCCGATTGGAATGAAATATTGCACGACGTGTTTTGTCATGATATCCAACAAATGTGCCAAGTATGTTTCGAATCGGTTTATAACCTGATATAGCTGCCATATAAACCGATCTTGGGTCTTGACTTCTTGAGCCTCTAGAGTGCGCAATTCTTATCCTATTGGAACGAAATTTCGCACGACGTGTTTTGTTATGATGTGCAACAACTGTGCTAAGTATGGTTCAAATCGGTTCATAACCTGATATAGCTGCCATATAAACCGATCTTGGGTCTTGACTTCTTGAGCCTCTAGAGTACGCAATTCTTATACGATTGGAATGAGTTTTTGCACGACGTGTTTTGTTATGATGTCCAACAAATGTGCCAAGTACGGTTCAAATCGGTTCATAACCTGATATAGTTGCCATATAAACCGATCTTGGGTCTTGACTTCTTGAGCCTCTAGAAGGCGAAATACTTATCCGATTTGCCTGATTTGTAGGACGGATTCTCTCATGACCATCAACATACGTGTTTATTATGGTCTGAATCGGTCTATAGCCCTATACAGCTCCCATATAAATCGATCTCTCTATTTTACTTCTTGAGCCCTCAAAGGGCACAATTCTTATTCGAATTGGCTGACATTTTACACAGGTCTCCCCCATGTAATTTAATTGTGGTCCAAACCGGACCATGTACACAGGTCGCCCACATGTAATTTAATTGTGGTCCAAACCGGACCATATCTTGATATCGCTCGAATAGCAGAGCAAATCTTTTCTTATATCCTTTTTTGCCTAAGAAGAGATGCCAGGAAAAGAACTCGACAAATGCGATCTATGGTGGAGGGTATATAAGATTCGGCCCGGCCGAACTTAGCACGCTTTTACTTGTTAAATAATATCAAATTGCCATATTAAACGTTTTTCTGTGGTAAAGAACTTATTTGCCAGTCTATATATTTGGTGCGGTGGCGATAGTTCTTACCGTGTAAAACTCTTGAACAAAAAAGTGTTGCCCAGCAACACGTCGTTTGGTCACGTCTATCGGTGAGTTAAAAATGGTTGCAACCTTGTCGTTAATTTTTGCAACTCCTGTTTTCACGCTGAATTTTATAATTTTGGGGCTATGGCTACCTACACATTAAATAAATCACACAGTGTCGATCGACTGTTTTGTGGTGAGGTGGTCCGTTAGATATATGAACAGAATAATGATATCAGATTCGCAGTACACAACCTTATACCTTTAATTTAACCTATTAATTTCGGGACTATGGCGGCCTACACATTAATTATATCACACAGTGTCCCGTAAGGTCATTATAATTGATCGACTGTTTTACGGTGAAGTGGTCCGCTTCGCAGTACACAACCTTATACCTTTAATTTAACCTCATATTGGCATGATTGGTGTATACAGCCGTTTGGTGCAGGGCGTCTGTATGGGTGTTGTACGCCACACTGCCACTTGAGCACAAATTTGAAGGACGCACTCAACTCAAAAAAATCGATCACTTGATTCCTCATTGTTTTGATAGGTCAAATAACCTATTGAAGGCGATTTTAGGAGGTAAAACACCACCTTGGTCCTTGGACACAAAGTTTAATGTCATATTCGTAATCTGCTCTCAAATGACTATCATTTAAGTTTCATCGAGCTATGATTGATTAGTATTCTCATGTAGCTCATGGAGCTTATTCTCATGTAGCTCATGGAACAATTATCTTAACCACTGTTGTATATTAAATATACTTCATGAAAATTGAATTAAGTTTATTGGGATTAAAATGTAATCACCTAAAGTAATTATTTTGGAAAGTGTTCCACTTTAGGTTCTCATGCCATTGAGAACTTGTCGGACTTAGCGAATGTGTGCATTTTTGTTGGGTTTTTAAAGCCATCTGAATAGTTCAATGGTAGCATCTCTTGTTCTTGTGGTATCAAAATGGACGAAATCTAAGTGAGCCTGATGTTAACTAATACAAACTCTATCATTATTGCATTCTCATCTAAGCCACAACCTTCGTCAAAAACTTTTAACAAAGTAAAAATCATTTTCTATTGACAAAATACTCCAATCGTCAGTAAATTTACACCTAGACCGCTGATGCATATGTCGCAATAGGGTCCCCTCAAGTACATGGTCATGATAGGTGATGGAATGATCTCACCCAGAGACGAAGTTCTGCTAGTAATCGCTCTTACTGAAAGGCAGCAATATTCCAGCGTAATAGCATTTTCATAATCAACATCCCTTCAACGTCAACAAACGATGTCAATGTCAATTCCTAATATCTTAGAGACTTATTCTGACGCTATATATCAGCTGATATCTACGGAACCCTAGCGTAATTTCAAAATTCCGAATATCACCGTTGACCGCCTACACAAAGCAGAAAGATCGACCACTTGGTGACTGCAATCCATTGCAAATGTTCTAATTTGAACCTCTTACAAGTACAAACAAGTAAAAAGGCGTTAAGTTCGGCCGGGCCGAACTTTGAATACCCACCACCTTGGGTATATATAAACCACCTTTCGCCAAAATCCGGTGAATAATGCATATTTTATGCCACCATAGCAGCTATATCGAAATGTGTTCCAATTCGGACCGAATACTAATAAGTGCAAGTCATTGTTCAATTGTGTTTAACAAAATATATAACATTTTAGTAACTATATCTAAAAATAAACCGATCTGAACCATATACGACACGGATGTCGAAAAGCCTAACATAAGTCACTGTGTCAAATTTCAGTGACATCGGATTATAAATGCGCCTTTTATGTGGCCAAAACTTTAAATCAAGAAATCAGTCTATATGGCAGCTTTATCCAAATCTGGACCGTTTTGTGCCAAGTTGCAGAAAAATGTCGAAGAGCCTAACACAACTCACTGTCCCAAATTTCGACGACCTCGGACAATAAATGCTCCTTTTATGGGTAGCTATAGCTAAATCTGGACCGATCTGGGCCAGATTGAGGAAGGATATCGAAGGGTCTATCACAACTCACTGTTCTAAATTTCAGATAGTCCGATATAGCCCATCTTCGAACTTTACCTATTTATGGACAAAAAAAAAAAAAAAAAAAAAACAAGTAAAAAGGCGTTAAGTTCGGCCGGGCCGAACTTTGGATACCCACCACCTCGGGAATATACGTAAACCACCTTTCATCAAAATCCGGTGGAAATTTTATACCTTTTGTCCCACAGCAGTTATATCAAAATATGTTCCGATTTGGACCAAATACTTATAAGTACAAGTCATTGTTCAATTGTGTATAACGAAATATTGGTCTTTTAAGTAGCTTTATCTAAAAATAAACCGATCTGAGCTACATACGACACGGATTTCGAAAAGCCTAACATAAGTCACTGTGTCAAATTTCAGTGAAATCGCATTATAAATAAGCGTTTTATGGGGCCAAAACTTTAAATCGAGATATCGGCCTATATGGCAGCTATATCCAAATCTGAACCGATCTGTGCCATATTGCAGGATTATGTCGAGGGGCTTAACATAACTCACTGTTCCAAATTTCGGCGACATCGGAAAACAAATGAGCATTTTATGGGCCCAAAACCTGAAATCGAGTGATCGGTCTATATGGCAGCTATATCCAAAATTGGTCCGATCTGCATCAAATTGATGAGATATATCAAAGGGCCTAACACAATTTACTGTCCCAAATTTCAGGAAAATCGGAAAATAAATGTGGCTTTTATGGGCCTAAGACCCTTACTCGGAGGATCGGTCTAAATGGCAGCTATATCCAAATCTGAACCGATCAGAGCCAAATTGACGAAGGGTGTCGAAGGGCCCAACACAACTCACTGTTCGAAATTTCAGCAAAATCGGATAATAAATGTGGCTTTTGTGGGCCTAAGACCCTAAATCGGAGGATCGGTCTTTATGGCAGCTATATCCAAATCTGAACCGATCGGAACCAAATTGACGAAGGATGTCGAAGGGCCTAACACAATTCACTGTCCCAAATTTCAGCAAAATCAGATAATAAATGTGGCTTTTATGGGCCTAAGACCCTAACTCGGAGGATCGGTCTATATGGCAGCTATATCTAAATCTGAACCGATCTGGGCCAAATTGACGGAGGATGTTGAAGGGCCTAACACAACTCACTGTCCCAAATTTCAGCAAAATCGGATAATAAATGTGGCCTTTATTGGCCTAAGACCCTAAATCGGCGGATCGGTCTATATGGGGGCTATATCAAGATATAGTCCGATATAGCCCATCTTCGAACTTAACCTGCTTATGGATAAAAAAAGAACCTGTGCAAAATTTCAGCTCAATATCTCTATTTTTGAAGGCTGTAGCGTGATTTCAACAGACAGACGGACAGACGGACGGACATGTCTAATATATATACTTTATAGGGTCGGAAATGGATATTTCGATGTGTTGCAAACGGAATGACAAAAAAATGAATATACCCCCATCCGTCGGTGGTGGGTATAATAATCTGTGCAAAATTTCAGCTCAATATCTCTATTTTTAAAGGCTGTAGCGTGATTTCAACAAACAGACGGACAGACTGATGGACATGGCTAGATCGTCTTAGATTTTTACGCTGATCAATAATATATATATTTTACAGGGTCGGAAATGGATATTTCGATGCGTTGCAAACGGAATGACAAAATGAATTACTCCCATCCTTCGGTGGTGGGTATAAAAAAGTCAACGTTCCTGTCAGCCAAACGAAGGCTTTCTTAATGTATGCCGAGAACGGGTACCGCCCCGTAAGACCAACCAGTCATGGTGAACAGTATTACTTAAGGTACTCAGGATGGAGAGCAGAAGTCTTTTTAACAAAGCAGGTAGAGAGAGAGAATAGACGGATCCACGAAGGATATGAGGAGAGCGAAGTGGAGTTTCTAGATGAAATCTGTAGAAAACTGCCTAAGTCTAATGTTATTAACAATCTCAGCTCCCTGGGAAGGGAATTTGAGACTTTCGCCGAGATCAACCAATAGATAACATTTCAATACTGATGAAAATGCCTTGATGACAGTCAGGTCAAAGTTCGTTGAGGAATGTTTAGAGTCCCTGAATAAATCCAGATATATCCCTGACACAAGTTGCCGGTCAAGAACATGCCACGAAGGGCCTATTATCGCTTCATTTATCCAACACCTAGAGGATATCCCCTATAAATGCAGTGCATTGCGAAATCGGATAATAAATAAAGGATGACGGAATGCTTACAACAACTTACTGTTTAAAATTTCAGCAAAGTCGGGTAATACATGTAGGTTTCATGGGTTTCAGACCCTAAATCAGCTGGTGGGTCTATATGGCAGATACATCTAAATATAGTCCGATCTGAACCATTTATGAGTCGAATTGCGGAAGCTCGAAACAATTCACTGTTTATAAATTAAGCGAAATAGGGTAATAAATGCAGCTTTTATGGGCTTCCGACCCTTACCCGGCAGATCGGTCTATATGGCAGCAATATCTAAATATTGTCCAATTTTAACCATATTTGGGTCAGATGGCGGAAGGCTTAAAACAAAACACTCTTTCAGCGAAATAAGGTGATAAAAACGATTTTATGAGAAGCGGACCCTTAATCTGCAGATTGGTTCATTTGACAGCCACATTTAAATATAGTCCAATCTGAACCATATTTGGGTCGAATGTCCGGAGGCTTAAGGCAACTCACTGTTTCAAATGTCAACGAAATCGGATAATAAATACAGCTTTAATGGGCTTTAGGCCCTCAACCGGCAGATCGGTCTATATGAAAGCTATCTATTATATAAGAAGTAAAAGCGTGCTAAGTTCGGCCTGGCCGAATCTTGGGAACCCACCATCATGGATTCTGTTAAAAATTGATATAAAATAAATTTAGTTGAAGGGCATTATCGTACCGTACCGTACTTGGCACAGTTTTTGGAAGCCATAACAGAACACTACGTGCAAAATTTCGGACTAAAATTGCTGATTGCCAACACAGTATTTTGTACTGATTGCTAACACAGTATTTTTAGGCCGCCCCTAACATTTGATAGCCTTCAAAATGTGGTTGTCTTCGCGAATATCTTGATTTTATAGAATGTTTCGCCGAATCAGCTCATTTTTGCCCTCAAACTAGTTTTATTATTTTGCCAAGTTATTCCTTGTGACGGTCTATTTGTTTTATTGGGTTGTCCAAAAAGTAATTGTCGGTAATATAGTAGTACTATAGTCGGCGTTGACAAATTTTTTTCAACGGCTTGTGACTCTGTAATTGCATTCTTTCTTCTGTCAGTTATCAGCTGTTACTTTTAGCTTGCTTTAGAAAAAAAGTGCGCGAAATTTTGTTTACATTTGTTTGTTTGGCGTCAATTTTAATATGGGAACCACATGCATTGAAAGAAATTCATTTAACAAACCGAATTAACGCTTGTGATATGCACCTTAAACGCAATGAATTCGATCCGTTTTTAAAACGAATCATAACTGGAGATGAAAACTGGATTGTTTACAAAAATGGATTGTTTACAACAACTTTAGTCGAAAACGATCATGGTCCAAGCATGGTGAACCAGCTCAAACCATTTGAAAGGCTGATATCCACCAAAAGAAGGTTATGCTGTCTGTTTGGTGGGATTGGAAGCGTGTGGTATATTTTGAGCTGCTTCCAAGGAACCAAACGATTAATTCGGATGTTTACTGTCAACAATTGGACAAATTGAATACAGCCATCAAGGAGAAGCGACCAGAATTGATCAATCGACCAGAATTGGTCAATCCACCAGGACAACGCTAGACCGCACACATCTTTGGTCACTCCCCAAAAACTGAGTGAGCTTGACTGGGAACTTTTGATGCATCCACCATATAGCCCTGACCTTGCACCATCAGACTTCCATTTATTTCGATCTTTGCAGAACTCCTTAAATGGTAAAACGTTCGGCATTGATGAGGCTATAAAATCGCACTTGGTTCAGTTTTTTGCAGATAAAGGCCAGAAGTTCTATGAGCGTGGAATACTAAATTTGTCAGGAAGATGGCAAAAGGTTATTGAACAAAATGGCAATTATATATTTGATTAAAGTTCATTATAAGTTTTATTAAAAATGTATTTACTTTCTTTTAAAAAATCCGCAATTACTTTTTAGGTAACCCAATAAATGACTTTTGTTTGCATTAAATTTTACGCAAACAAACTGAAAACACTAAGCAAATATTTTTATATCCTCCACCATAAGATAGGGGGTATACTAATTTCGTCATTCTGTTTGTAACTACTCGAAATATTCGTCTCAGACCCCATAAAGTATATATATTCTTGATCGTCGCGACATTTTATGTCGATCTAGCCATGTCCGTCCGTCTGTCCGTCCGTCCGTCTGTCCGTCCGTCCGTCTGTCCGTCCGTCCGTCTGTCCGTCCGTCCGTCTGTCCGTCCGTCCGTCTGTCCGTCCGTCCGTCCGTCTGTCTGTCGAAAGCACGCTAACTTCCGAAGGAGTAAAGCTAGCCGCTTGAAATTTTGCACAAATACATCTTATTAGTGTAGGTCGGTTGGTATTGTAAAAGGGCCATATCGGTCCATGTTTTGATATAGCTGCCATATGAACCGATCTTGGGTCTTGACTTCTTGAGCCTCTAGAGTGCGCAATTATTATCCGATTGGAATAAAATTTTGCACGACGTGTTTTCTTATGATATTCAACAACTGTGCAAAGTATGGTTCAAATCGGTTCATAACCTGATATAGCTGCCATATAAACCGATCTTGGGTCTTGACTTCTTGGGTCTTGACATCTTGAGCCTCTAGAGGTCTTAATTATTATTCGATCAGAATGAAGTTTTGCACGACGTGTTTTGTTATGATATCCAACAACTGTGCCAAGTATGGGTCAAATCGGTCCATAACCTGATGTAGCTGCCATATAAACCGATCTTGGGTCTTGACTTCTTGGGCCTCTAGAGAGCGCAATTCTTATCCGATTTGCCTGAAATTTTGTACGACGGATTCTCTCATGACCATCAACATACGTGTTTATTATGGTCTGAATCGGTCTATAGCCCGATACAGCTCCTATATAAATCGATTTCTCTATTTTACTTTTTGAGCCCCCAAAGGGCGCAATTCTTATTCGAATTGGCTGACATTTTACACAGGTCTCCAACATATAATTTAATTGTTGTCTAAACCGGATCATATCTTGATATCGCTTTAATAGCAGATTTTTCTTTCTTTCTTTTCTTATATAATTTTTTGCCTAAGAAGGATGCCGGGAAAAGAACTGACAAATGCGCTCCATGGTGGAGGGTATATAAGATTCGGCCCGGCCGAACTTAGCACGCTTTTACTTGTTTGCCTAAGAAGAGATGCCGGAAAAAGAACTCGACGAATGCGATCCATGGTGGAGGGTATATAACATTCGGCCCGGCCCAATTTAGCACGCTTTTACTTGTTCCTTTTTCTTCCCTTTCTCTCTCTAAGGTATCACAATGGGCCAAACTGGCCTCCGAGTGAACTCACTTTTGGTCGGCGACCCATTCAACATAACCTAACCTAGTATTAATTTAGGTCGTTAAGGATTGCAAATGGGTCAAATCGGTTCAGATTTTAATATAGCCCCCATATAAACCGATCCTCCGATTTGACTTCTTGAGATCCTAGAAGCCTCAATTCTCATCCGATTTGGATGAAATTTGAAACAAAGACTTGAGTTATGACTTCCAACATCCATGCCAAGTACGATTAGAATCGGTCTATAAACAGGTATAGCCCCATATAAACCGATCCCCGGATCCGAGTCCTTGAGCCTTTAGAAGCCTCAATTTTCATTCGATTTGCCTAAAATTTAGAACAAAGACTTGTGTTATAACTTCCAACATCAATGCAAAGTACGATCCAAGCCGGCTTATGAACTGATATAGACCCCATATAAACCGATCCCATGATTTTACTTCTTGAGCCCCTAGAAGCCTAAATTTTTATCTGATTTGGCTGAAATCTTACCCTAAAGTCTATCTTATAACTTGCAACATCAGTGCCAAGTTTTATCCGTATCGGTCAATATGGTGATATAGGTCCCCATAAATACCGATATCCCGATATGACTTGAGACCATTGAAGTCTCAATCAATTCCTTATATGATTAGTTATGAATAATTCAAATACAAACTCAGTTAATAAGAGTAAATTTTAAGCGGAATTCCTGGTGGTGGATGCCCTAGGTTCGGCTCGACCTTAGCACTTTTTTTCTTGTTTGGCCTGCTCCTGTTGCGTTGTCCTTGGGGATTCTACTGTGCGCCCTAGCCATCTACACTTTCGTTTGGTTATGCCACCGCTTATTGCTTGTTGGCCAGATATATGTCACAATTGGTCGCTTGATATGGTTCGAGGCAACCATATTTTCAATATTCTTTGAAGGCATCGGTTTACTAACATCAGAACCATAATCAGTTTATTGGTTATGGTGCTGGTGATAAGCCAATTTTCAGATCCGTATAACAAAATCGATTTGGTACAAGAATTAAATATTTTGATCTTTTCTAAGCTCCACAGTTTCTGATACCCATATATTTTCAAAAGATGTAAACGCTCCCCGTGCCTTTCTTAATCGGTTTTCTACATCTTCTGCCGTACCACCAGTTGTTGCTAGGATGCTGCCGAGCGAAACGAACCACGTTGTCAACCTCATAATTACAGATTTTAAATGGCTGCTCGTTATTTACGTTGATCCTCATTGTTTTTGCAGGCCAATAAGTTTCTTCAACTAGGTTTATTTGTGTAAGCTTTTAGCAGAATCCATGTAGGTGGGTTTTCAGATTCTGCCTGACCGAACTCAGCACGTTCTTATTATTCTTATTTTATTGTTGCTGTAGCAACAAATACATGTAGAGATAGCGATCCTCGTCAAGCTCCTATAGTTGAGCAAGCTTGTCCATAGGATAGATCGCAGTGGAAACATGATGGCCATTGGCTTTTTAATAACCAATATTGATTATCATAGACTTACCCTATTTTCAAAAACGCCAGATCTCGGAAATGGGTAGGACGATTTAAGCTAAATTTAGTTTGTTTATAATAACTCAAAAACAGAAATTTGGTATCCTTATTTAGGGTGAGATGTCTAGGGGACCGCGCCACCTCCAAAGCCCGCCAAATGGAAATATAAACCCATAATGGCAATATGAGATATATCTACCGATCATAGCAACATAAGACACAAATCAAAGATAATTGGGCGAAGAGCACCAATATGATATCGACATTGGGGCGAAATATCTGAAAGGCCGTACCGTAACCCCAAACAGGACTTATTTCCTGACCGTGAAAGTATAGGGCTCAGATAAAATAAGAGAGTGAAAGCAGGCGCAGCGGAGCGGATCAACTCCAGCTAGTAGATAAAAATATGAGATTTTGTCATTAAAGAAAAATATACTGAATTTCTGCGTTTAGAATAATATAGAATACACCAAGACTGTTGTTGTCGTCGTAGCCATATTTTCATGTGGAGGTGGCGATCCTTGTCAAGCTCTTGTAGGTGACCAAGGCCGCTCCGGTCTTAAGGGCTGTTCGTCACTGGAACAGTTGCTTATTTAGGGCGCCAATAACCTGCCCTGTCCTATCGGGCATCATTGGCACTCAGTACATGTGCAAGAGCCGGTGCAGTCTGACTTCTCTTTGAGACTCTCCGCTTGATACCGCTGATTGTCCGCGACTGCCGTTGCAGCTACTCTGTATGGAGCATACCACTATCCGCAGCCTGGGAAGCGCCCGGTAGCTCACAGCTAAGCTTCTCGTGACAGCAATTAACACCACACAGATGTGAACTCAATGTTCCAGCCTGTGTAGTGCTCATAGTTATCCCGTGCCGGGCACATAGACTGTGATATAGGGTATTATAATTTTATGCATTTGAAAGACAGACCCATTGATAAGTATACCGCTCGGCTTGTAATCGCTTCCTGATTCGATTTAGCCATATCCGTCCGTCTGTCTGTCCATGAATGTTTGTATTCAAGGTACAGGTCGTATTTATTGTCAGACTGTCGTAAAATTTTGCACAAGTCACCTCTTTGGTCCAAGGACGAATGCTGTTGATTTTGAATAAATCGGTTCAAATGTAGATGTATCTCTCATATATATTTTTCTCCGATATGGCCTTTTAAAGCTGTAGAAGCCCGAAATTTGACCCGATGCATGTATACATGCAAATTT